>NW_021680549.1:617598-670100 GCF_001412515.2 Diachasma alloeum
CACTGATTTCCGAGTAGCCCTCTCCTGTTTCTTTTTTTTCATCTTTTTGGGAGGCAGCTGTGGATGGAGCTGTCCGGCCTGCCTCTTTTTCTCCTTCTTATTCTTCACCTGCGTCCATTCAGGCTTAGCAGGTGGATCTGAAGTTGCCACCATCTGCGGGGCTGCCTTGCTGGTCAGATCCTGTTGCTTCAGCTTCTTCAAAGTTTGAGCTTCTGCCGCAGGTGAGCCTTTCGAGCGCTTTCTCCGCACTGCCTTGCGGACATCTCGGGCCGACTGCATGGTATTCGGATCCTCCAAATCCGAGTCCTTTGCCGTCGTTTCGGAGTCCATCCGTAAACGCAACGTGGGTGGTGCTGATGGAGTTTGCACGGGTTTGGTGAAGGAGGGTCGTGCTTTGATGCGTGCCTCCTCCAAACTTTTGAGGCGTTTGAATGCGCTGCCGATAGTTGCCACCTTGCATTTGATCTCCTTGTGGACATTTATCCTGGGCTGAACATACTCATGAAGTTCTGCGATGAGTTTTTCAAGTCGCGCCCATGCATTGCAGCATTCCGTCTCCTGTTTAGTCTGCGACTCATCTCTCCTTGTAGCATCTGAGGCCAAGGAGTCCACCTTTAATGAATGTGATGATTGGCTCCTCCCATAATCCATGGAGCCGGCATCAGAACTGATGGCAGGATTCTCCTTGCTAAAGCTACCCGCATGGGAACTTTCAATTTTTTCATCACTCATCATTTTTGTACTAGCTGTTATCGGGAGCCTGACCCGGGGGTGTTTTAGGGAGCCCACCCTGCACACCGCTTTTAGAGTTGGGTTTCTCGGAAGGTGTTGGTTCGCGCCGACGTATTTTATTTAGTCGATACCCTATATTCAGTTCAGAATATCGAGCATTCCCCCATCCACCACCTGGGGACGCGCCACGTTGCAGGACCTTCCAACCTGCGAAAACTCTCGGAGGGTAAAGGCGTTCCTCGCCGAAAGAATCCGTGGTGGGTGTGTGTGTGTGTGCGTGTGCGCGCGCGTGTGTGTGTGTGTGTGTGTGTGTGTGTGTGTGTTACTTTGTACGTATGTGGTCAAAATTTTGGTCAACGATTTCTCGTGAACGAATGGTCCGATTTAACTTTTTTTTTCTCCAATCGATACGTCTTCATGTAACTTAGACCTGATTAGATTTTGGAGTGATTCGCTCCAGTAGTTCTTCCAAATTTTCCTGGAGAAATGTTTGAAAATGGCTAAGATAAGTATTTCTCCTGTATAAATGACGTGATTGGCATTGTCAACATCAGGATACCACTAGAGTCAATCACTCCAGTGATTTATCTAGGATTTTCTGAAACTCCAGTGATTTTTCCAGTGGTTTTTCGAAAATTCCCTGGAGAAAAGTTTGAAAATCGCTCAGACAAGGGTTTTTCATGAATAAATAAACAGAGTATTGAGAGTTGAAAAGGATTCTTTTAGTCAAAACGGGAGGAATAATAATATCGGGAAGTTGTTGGTGCGACCCGTCCGACGAGTCAGACCCACATGAATACATCCGCTACCAACCCACCCGCAATGAGAACGAGCGCAGCGAGCGACCAACAGTCCAATCCACTAGTTAATTATTATATCTACTCCAGTATTGTGGCACATCATTCTTTTGAAGGAGAGCAATTGCTGGGCAAAATCGCTAGCGAAGCGGCAAAACGATTTGAATTGACTGGGTTGTTAGCTGAGTTTCCAGACAATATCTTTGAATCTAAGAGAGATAGCGAAATTTTTGTNGAGAGCAATTGCTGGGCAAAATCGCTAGCGAAGCGGCAAAACGATTTGAATTGACTGGGTTGTTAGCTGAGTTTCCAGACAATATCTTCGAATCTAAGAGAGATAGCGAAATTTTTGTGATAATCTTTTTTGTAACTCTTGATCGGCTCTACAAAAAACCTTACATAAAAAAATGGTATCTGCATTTGATTCCGAGATATCAATTGAAAACTAATCAATTCTAAAATCGACTTGAACCGTTTTGCTGCTACGCTATCGAAGTGAAATAAGTCCAATTTCAATTTGTGCCACATTTGAGTTCAAAAAGCTCCAAAGAAATTTTGGTAATGACCTATTTGTGACTCTCGATTCGCTCTACAAAAAAGGTTATGAGAAAACAATGGATATCTGTTGAGGATAATACAATGACGATTAATATACTCTAACACAGACACGTACAGTGACTCTCACTCATACACATACAGACCCCCGCACTCTCACTCACTCGACACTCACGTTGATGTTTGTATCGTCGATCAGTCGCTCATAATAAACAGAAGAGTACAGAAGGTTATGTGTGTAGCTCTGATTATTCAGATACCCTTTATGTCCTCGCATTACTAGATATAGAATATCCTTTCAGATATTGTCTACAGGTTATGGGCCCAGTTGCGTAGTAAGGATAGGGAGGCACAAAGGGTTAATCGTTGAGGACTCATTGTGAGAATATTTTTTTGGTTATTGTGGATATATTGGTTCAGTCTCATTTTGAAATCAAGTAGTGTTAGAGAGTCAAAATGAGTGAGAACAATCACGGACATTTTGCTGTTCAGAAGCTCAATAATGAGAACTATCATATGTGGAAGTTTAGTCTTGAAATGTTGTTAATGAAAGAAGATGTATTGGAAGCCATAACTGAAGACCCTCCGGCAGAAGGTAATTTGAGAAATTTATGGAACAAAAAGAATACCAAAGCTACAGGATGTATAGGTCTCTTGGTAGAGAAAAGTCAAGTGAACTTGATACGTCACCATAAATCAGCTAAAGCAATGTGGGAAGCACTCAAAACACATCATGAACGAGCAACTATGACAAATAAAGTGATATTGCTACGGAGATTGATTTTGATGCGTTTAACTGAGGATGGCGATATGGAAGAGCATTTAGGCAGAATGCAGGATGAGATGGATAAACTGACAGCTTTAGGGGACGAGCTTTCTGAAACTTTCAAGGTGGCCCTGGTGCTTTGCAGTGTGCCAGACACATATGATCCGTTAGTTTCAGCATTGGAGGTCAGACCGGAGAATGAAATTTCTATGTCAATAGTCATGAAGAAATTAGTTAACGAGCACAAGAGACGCACAGCTCAGGCATCAACAAGTGAGGATACCGCAATGAGGGTTAACAAAAGTAAGAATAAGAAAGGATGTTTCTTTTGTAATGATGCAAACCACAAGAGATCAGACTGCGAGAAATTCCATAACTGGTTGGAGAAAAAGAAAAATAAAGACAAGAATGTAAACAAGAGCTGGAAAACCAACACTAAAGCTGCCAAAGCCATTCAAAACGACAGTGAAGACACCAGTGATAGTGACACCAGCACTTGCCAAGACTCAGCGTACATAGTGAGACAGAGTAAACCTTCGCAAACATGGGTTTTCGACTCAGGAGCAACGAGGTACATGACTAATAATATCGATTTTTTCAAAAGTTTGGACACGAACTATAGGTCCACAGTTCGTGTCGCCAACAAAAATCTGAGTACAGTCTGTGCATTGGTTGCGGAGAAGTCGAGTGCGTCACCAGAGCGGGAAAGAACGATTTTGAAATTAGAAGAGGTATTGTACGTTCCAGATTTTGAATCAGGTTTGATTTCAATTCGTGTCTTAGATGAACAAGGTTACAAAGTACTAGTTAAAAGTGGTACAATGATCTTAAAAAGGAATGAGAAAGAAGTGGCTGTTGCAGACGTGAAGAAAGGGATGTATGAATTGAGAATGACAGAAAATGCATTCAAGGCATCTCCACAACATTCCAACACATGCATTCACACATGGCATCAGCGCTTTGGCTACAGGGATGCACTGGCAATAAAAAAGTTGGGTGAACAAGGTTTAGCTTCAGGGATTAAGGTCACACCGTGTGGAATCAAGGAATTTTGTGAGAGCTGCATCAAGGGGAAGTTGACACGTCAACCGTTCCCTAAAACTTCCCACAGCAGACGCAATGAACCATTGGAGCTAATTCACACAGATCTTTGTGGGCCTATGCCAACCCAAACACCTGGAGGAAGACGTTATATAATGACGTTGATTGATTATTTCGGTCGATACGCCCAAGTATTTCTTCTGAAGAAAAAATCCCAAGCCACTCAGGTAATAAAAGATTTTATTAAATTCAGTAAAACTCAATTTAGTAGAATACCAAAGGCATTCAGGTCAGATAGGGGTGGTGAATACACTGCACACGAATTGCAAGAATACCTGAAAGACAAGGGAATAAAGATGCAACACACTGCTCCTTACACCCCTGATCAAAATGGGGTTGCTGAGAGGCGAAATAGAACGTTGATTGAAGCAGTGAGGACTATGTTAATTGATGCTCAGCTACCTGATAGATTCTGGGGTGAAACAGTACTGACAGCTGCCTACATTCAGAATCTTTTACCCACAAAATCGAGAAACAAAACGCCTCACGAACTATGATTTGGGGAAAAACCAGATGTGAGTCATCTTCGAGTGTTTGGATGTAAGGCATTTACTCACGTGCCAAAACAAAAGAGGAGGAAGCTAGATGCCAAAGCACACGAACACATCCTCGTGGGTTACAGTGAGCAGTCAAAAACATACAGATTGTTAAATCGCTCTACAGGAGACATAACAATCAGTAGAGATGTGAGGTTTATCGAGGAAGATCGTGTTGGTCCAAAAGAACAAGTGAATTTCGGACTTGCTGGAAACTCTCACAATAATCAAGAAGACATTGTACTTATACCACATGAAATTCACGATGAAATTCACGATGAAATTCATGATGAAATCCACAATGAAATCCACGATGGAATCCAAGAACTTGAAGACCTTACCACTGAGGCTGAAGAGGATTTTGGAGACGATACACTGAGTGATTCAATTGAATCATTAGACGATATGCCACTGAGTAAGAGAATGAGAATGTCAGAATCAGGAGAGCACATGGATGAAGCTCATGCAACTCAAGATGATCGAGATGAACCAAAATCATTGAAAGAAGCATTAACTGGACTCGAAGCTGAGAAGTGGCAGAGGGCAATGGAGCCTCCTCCATTGCTCCAGCTTCGTTCTCTGAAGAAAAACCAGACGTGGAATTTGAAACATTTACCAAAGGGGAAAACTGCCATCGGTTGTAAGTGGGTTTATAAAGTCAAAAAGCATTCAGATGAACGTCCTAATACATTCAAGGCTCGACTGATTGCACAGGGCTTTTCTCAAAAATTTGGAGTGGATTATGATGAGGTGTTTGTCCCTGTGGTGAAACACACAACAATGAGAATATTGTTATCAGTTGCTGGGAAGAGAAATTACGTCATAAAACATTTCGATGCAAAAACAGCATTTCTCAATGGACACATTAAAGAAGAAATTTACATGAAACAGCCACCTGGTTTCATGCTACGAGGGAAAGAGAATTTAGTATGTAAATTGAATCGTAGCATTTATGGATTGAAACAGGCAGCTAGAACTTGGAACGAGATGTTAAATCGAGAATTGAAACGTCATGGATTCGAAGCGTGCCCTGCTGACCCCTGCCTCTATAAATCGACAGACAAAGGACCCAAAGTGTACTTGATAATATATGTAGACGATATAATCATTGCTAGTTAGTCAGGGAAGAGGATTGAAGGATTCAGAAAGAAGTTGAATAACGTTTTTTCGATCACAGATCTTGGAGATCTCAAATGTTACCTTGGAGTAGAAGTGAGACGTGATCAGGATGAAAATGTCTACATAAATCAGTTGAATTATATCAGGAAAGTCCTGAGCCAAACTGGATTGATGAATGCAAAAGGTTCAAACTACCCCATGGACACTGGGTATCAGAAGCTAAGGGCAAAATCTCCACAGATATCGAACAAGAAGTTTCAAAGTCTCATTGGATCCCTGTTATACGTATCTGTGAATTCTCGACCTGATATCAGTGCTCCAGTATCAATTTTGAGTCAACACATTAAAGACACTCGTAAAGTTGATTGGAATGAGCTACAGAGGATCTGCAGGTATTTGAAAAATACAATTGATTACGAGCTCAAGTTGAGTGACACTTCAACATCCAAACTTCAACTGATTGGATACGCGGATGCGGACTGGACAGAAGCTGCAGAGAGAAGGAAGTCGAACAGTGGATATCTCTTCAAACTGTTCAATGGGACTATCAGCTGGTCCAGTAAGAGACAGGACTGTGTGTCTGTTTCCTCAACTGAATCAGAAATTGTTGCTTTTTCGGAGGCCTGCAGAGAAGCAACCTGGATCCACAGGATCCTTCTATTCTGTGACGAAATGCAAAAACGTGCAACCGTGATTCACGAGGACAATCAGAGTTGTATCAATTTTCACCATGCTGGCAGAGTGAGTAATCGTACCAAACACATTGATACTCGATACTGCTATGGCGTTGACTTGATCACCAAGGGGATAGTACGCACAGTGTACTGTCCAACAGAACACAACCTGGCAGACTTGCTGACTAAACCAATCGGGAACATCAGGCTGAGAAAACTCACCCAAGGCATTGGACTCAAGATGTGGAGAGCAACAAACTTTGAGGGGAAGTGAATCGACATTGAGGGGAAGTGTTGAGGATAATACAATGACGATTAATATACTCTAACACAGACACGTACAGTGACTCTCACTCATACACATACAGACCCCCGCATTCTCACTCACTCGACACTCACGTTGATGTTTGTATCGTCGGTCAGTCGCTCATAATAAACAGAAGAGTACAGAAGGTTATGTGTGTAGCTCTGATCTTCAGATACCCTTTATGTCCTCGCATTACTAGATTTAGAATATCCTTTCAGATATTATCTACAATATCTGCGTTAGATTCCGAGATATTCATTGAAAACTGACCAATAATAAAATCGGCTTAAATCGTTTTACCGTTCCCCTATTGGAATGGAATGCAGATTATGATGGAATCCCGAAACTAAGTAGACTCCTATGTAAATTTTCTTTTTCAACAAATTCAGGTTCAGGAAACCTTGAAGGACTCGAATGAATCAAACAATATGGCTCAATTAGAGGACAAACATTGTAAATCAAATCTTTGATTCTCAGAAATTGATAATTTCAAATTATAGATTGATTTTTTCCATTAAAATTCCCAAGTTGGTTTCATACTTCTTTGTAAAAATCAGGCAAGCTCAGCAAATGAGGGGAAGGCACCAGCGAAATGATCAGGAGAGCTAAATTATCAGAAGTTTCAAATGGAAGGGATAAGCAAAATGATTGAAAGTATCGTAGAGGCCAAAGTGAACGCGATGAGCCATTGGACTAAATATGTTCTGTGAGTGAGTTTAGGGGGTGGATATCACAGTAAACACGTATTTTCTACTAAAATATAAACATTTATTTTAGAGATATTTTGGGATACAATAGACCATTGCGGCCATCTTGCTCAACTGAATAAGCGGGAATACAAAAGGAGTGGGGGAAAATTAACCATCTTGAAGATCTGGTGGCGTCCTCTTAGATTCAAAATATAATTTCACACAAACTTGACAAAATATATAATCAGAATAGGCGAATCTGAAATGACTCCTATCGAAGTCTTTCCTTAACATTTTGTTTTTCTCAATTTTAATCAACTGAAAAGTGGACGTTAATTCTACTTAGTTCCTTAATTTCCGATAATTGAATATTATTTTTTACCCAAGATTCACCAGAAGATAGTAAGAATTTGATTACGAATTTCATAATATCAAATGTGTGTTTGATCTGCTCAATTCCCGTGACGATTTGCATAATACTTTCTATTCACAACCTGCGTGGCCTCTTCTCTTCTCGATTCAATTTCTCAGGAGTGAAAGATTTGTGGTATTTTTGTACTTTTGGGACCCGCCACGGATTTTTAATTTTATATATGGATTACCAGATATGTTTCATGGTAGAGATTATACATGATGTTTTATGCTTATTCAACTGATTTCCTTAGACCTTTCCGAATTCAATTTTGATAAAAATCGGAATTCAAATAGGACTTTTATTCTGACTCGGAATACTATCATACCTTGTGTTCCATTTCAGTAGCATAGCAGCAAAACGGTTCAAGCCAATTTTGGTATTGGTTAGTTTTCAATGAATATCTCGGAATGTAAGACAGATACCAATTTTTTTCTCACAATTTTTCTTGTAAAGCGAATTAAAAGTTACAAAAAAGGTCGTTACAAAAATTTTGCTATCTCTCTTAGATGCGGAGATATTGCCTGGAAACTAAGCTAAGATATCAGTCAACTCAAATCGTTTTATTGCATTACTAGCGATTTTGCCCAGCAGTTGCTCTCCTTCAAACGTATAATGTGCCACAATACTAGATTGAATATAGTGATCAATTAACAGACCTGTAGGGATGATGAACGGAAGGATTTCCATGAAAAAACGCAAAAATTTGACGTTTTTATTTTTTTTAAATGCGTTGCAGGTGGATTTTTCGAACTTTTTTTTTCTCAAAATGTGGGGAATTGAGGCTAGAATCTCGTTAATTTTGGTCAAAGTGGTAGAAAAATCTTTACCTATGAAAATGATTAAAAAAAAAAAGAAGTGTCGATCAAAAATATTATTTAACAATTAAAAATCAATTAAAAAATTTTCCCTTCAATGTTGATTTTTTTTCAATTTTTCAGAATTTTTTCAGATTTTTAAGTACTTTTGAAGTACTCAAAAAAAGAAATCGAAAAAAACAGTTTTTACAGAAAAACAGAAATTTTACACAGAATTGTTTTTTTGGGTGGTGAATATGTGAAAAAATTGCCGCTTTAAAATTCGCTGGGGACAGGTTCACCATGCTTATCCGGCTAGACCCTTCCTATACGATTTTTTCATACGTGGCTCGCTTCTCAAGTTTCTCCTTATTTAAAATATGATTTCATTAAAATACAACAAACAGCATCATTGCTTATCAAGTTACACAATAGCGTCATGAGATTTTTATACTGAAGGGGTTTCAAATGGAGATATCAGACTTTTATGTTGGATACTCATTCATATTAATTCATGGTCCCGACTAAGTCTTGAATTAACCTGGGTACACTCTGGCTGAATTCTGACTCAACCCTGATTGAATCCCAGTTATATAAACACTGATTAAAACTTGATTGAACCCGAGTCAAATCCCGACTAGATCGCAATTAAACCTTGATTAAACCCTGACTAAAGCCGAATCCGAATCTTCACCCTAGATTGATCACCATACGAGAGAAACCGCGCCGCAGCGCGTCGTTTTTCTTCAATTGCCATTGACTGACGAACCAAAAAACTTGAAAATAAGCAGGGATTCGAGCCTATCCGACAGAAGGCATGTGACCGTTACTTGCTGCGTTATTAGTTCGTTTTTCTTTTATTTCTACCAATTCCATTGGTAGTAAGCTTGCGAATGAATCCGTAGCAATTCCCTGTCCTTGTGATAAGCATACAACTGTAACTACATGCTACATGGTATCTACAGAAAGATATTCAACCTTCTAATAAAATAGATTTATACAAAAAGTTGAATATCTCCGAAACTACTCGGCCGATTGCGCCTATCGACAATATCAATCTTCAAATTTATAAGAGCTATAATCATATCAAATTTCAATTTTCTATCTTCAGTTTTTCTGAAGTTGAATGAAAAACAAGTCGATATCTCGATTTTTACTCAAGTTAGAGCGCGAACAAGGATTTCAAGGCAAACAAAAAAAATCTAAACATCTCAAAAACTTTGAACGGGTATATATATTTTGATTGGTTGGGATAGAGGACATCAAGCGGAATATTTTGAAAAAAAAATCATTGAGATCGGTTGACTCGTTGTTGAGATATTCAAGACATTAAGTTTACATACAAAGTTGAATACCTCCGAAACTAATTGACCGATTGAGCCCATCTTCCATACCGATCCTTGCGATGATAAGCGACAGTTTCATGTCAAATATCAAGTCGATATTTCAATTTTTACTCAAGTTAGAGCGCGAACAAGGATTTTAAGTCAAAAACAGAAAAATCCAAATATCTCAAAAACTTTGTATGAACGAATATCTATGTTTTGATTGATTTAGATAGAGGACATCATGCCGAATATTTTGAAAAAAAAATTATTGAAATCGGTTGGATATTTTCCGAAATATTTGGGAGAAAAGGTTAAAAAACGAATGGATATTGCTCAAAAACTAATGGACGGATCAAGCTGAAGTTTGGCATGGAGTTAGTCTCAAGTTATACCAATTAACTGAAAAAATTTCAAACTTTTTGGAATGATTTTTCCCGTTTAATTATCAAATTTACGAAAAAATGACCACTGACTGGACAGTGTCACGCACAGACATGGTCTCTAAACTTCGTATTTTCCCGTTTCAGACCATTCATGCATCATTTCCAAGCAAAATTAGAAAATGTGAAAATCAAACGATTGCAATGCTTCCATTCGGAAGCAAAAATTTGACATTTTCAATTGAAGTGTCTAAAATATTGAAATAGTTGTTAGAACAATATAATTGCCGTAATTCATAAAGAAAATGCAAATATTTCTAACAGTTGAATTATTTTTCCCATGTTTAAATGAAATCGCCGTTACGCAACTTGCCGGAAACTTACTAAAAGCGCCCGGGAAGTGTCGAGTGAATTTGGCAACGCTGGAGTCCAAATAACACGGCGGCTAAACCCCGCGAAGGTGACCAAGCTACAGGGTTGCAAGTTTTGATGACATTTCAATTCATGATAATCCTATGGCATGAAACAAAAGGGGAAGAGAATAGTGAAATAGAATTTGAGAGACAAAAAGACTGCATTCGGAAGCAAAAGCTGATTTATTAGCAGCAATGATTATTGTCATTTGAACAATTAAATTATTCACATGTTTTTCATAAATCTTACATAATTGTGCTTGCATTAGGACATATTTTCTCTCATTTTAAGACTCTCTGAGGTATGGAATTTAGAACTTTTGAGTTCTGAAAATTGGAACTTTTAAGGCCTCACATAAAGAACATCCGAAGTTTTAAATTAAGAACATTCTCATTCTTGAGTTAATGATGTTTTTTCTTTGAAGTGTATCGCCTGATACCTTCCCTCTATTATTGTTCAATTATTTTAGAATTTTATTCTTTTCGAATGTTCTTGGTTCAAGAATGAAGAGTTTTCATTTAAAAACCAAACCAAATAGTTCTTGATTTAAACACCCAACGGTTCTTGACTCAGGAACTTTTCTTATTTGAACTAATTAGGTTTTTGGCATTAAAGTTTGGAGCTTTTTCTTTTAACATGAAGTAATTATCCTTAAAGGGTAATGGACAGACCTTTATTTTTCAAATTTTTTAATACACTTTCTACCGAAAGTTGTCGATATTTTTCAAAATCGTAGTAAATTAATCTCTAGGGGCTTATCAATGTGCCTTGGTGTCGAAGAAGATTAATAACTTTGAGTACGAAATTTGTTTGAAAATTTCGAGAAAACTGTTCTTTTACAATCAGTAACTTCGTTCGGAGAATTAGAAACTTTTTTTCTCAGTAATTGACAGTAGATTTATTTTCCAATTTCAGTTCTATTGCAAAATCTCATTTCAACCCCGAAAAATGCTGGAGAGTTCTGCATTTCTGGGAGATTCAAGATGTATCTACATTCTCTAAAATCTAAATTGACGTTTGCACTGGGATTTATCATTGGTTTCAGTTCAGTCATTCTTTACGTCATCAAAAACGATTATGATGCAAACAATTGCAAGAAACCACAGGCATTTGCACTGTGGAAACCTCAAAAACAGTCCATGTTGGATAATCACGTCAAGATTCATTATTCATCTTATGAATCTTGGCTGAGAGGTCATCATGCGGAGACCCACGAGATCAATTTGGACGCCAATTATGGGCCTGTCTCGATAGATCAAGGGACACCAAAGGCCTTAGAATTTCAGTGGCTCAGGTCGAAAGTTCATATAACATGTGTGGTTTTCGTCGAACATACAAGACTAGCACATTCGATCAAATTGACGTGGGGTCCACGCTGCAATAAGATTTATTACTTCAGCCAGGATTTAAAGAATGCAGAAATACCAGTTATGAAATTTCCAATGAAGCTCTCCTCTTCGTGGCAATTATTATGTGAAGCAATGAATTTCATCTGGAAGAAATCAACAGTTTTGGCAGAATCAGAAGCGTCTGAACCTTTGGAATGGATTATATTCGTTAAAGACGACACAATGGTCCTACCAGAGAATTTGAGATACTTATTAGCACCTCTGGACCATAATCAGGATTATTATCTGGGTCATGGAGTCGTTCTTTGGGGCCAGTCATACAACATTGCACAGGCCGGCTATGTCCTGAGCAGTGGAGCCTTCAAGAAGATCGTAGAAACATTCAACACCTCAGAGAAATGTATTTCTGGTGGTAAATACTGGAAGAAAGAGGATTATTACCTGGGAAAGCATTTAACAGGGTTCAACATTCACCCAGCAGACACCAGAGATAATGAGTTAAGAGGAACATTCCATGGATATTCACTCCAGACTCTCCTCTGGGGTGTTGCCAAACCAGGAAACTACTTTACAAGGGCTCTGTACCCCACTGGAGACCAATGCTGCTCTCCAAATTCAGTCACCTTTAGTATTTCCGAGCCTGACAAGCTCCATACTATTAACTACATGTTGTATCATTTAAATGTTTATGAGAATGTGGAGGGACATTATGGAAACAAGGCTGCACCTACGCCAGTACCTGAGGAGGATGTTTGGAAATTAGCTCTGAAAGAGGAGTTCAATATAACGGACGTTGAGGGAATTTCAAATGACAAATTCTATGAGATCTGGAGGTCGAAGTATTCGGATCCATCGCAGTTCATCGAGAAGAACTATGAGAACATGACAAATGTGCTTCACTCAATCATTACAGCTTATGAAAATGATAGACGAATGCTGCAGAATCTTCCATAGTTTATTTAAGTTGTGGAGTTATAAAGAATAGCTGATGAGTCGAATAGAGATCAGTATTGAAATGGTAAAACAAAACACGTCATCTTGAAATTGAGATACATTTTTGTAGAATATTTCGGTCTTCTAGGGAGGTAACCTAAGTGGCACAGCAACCTTATCCTTAGCTACAAATATTTGTTATAGAGACTCTTCATCCGAAATTGTCCTTTCTCTTGGTATTCGAATGTATTCATCGAAAACTTATGAAGAAGATGAGTCGTCCTGTTTGATTTTGCTATTTTAATAATACTGAAATGATTCTGGAGACTATTTTGTAAACTTATCGTTAAGGAAAAGGTTTAAAGCAATTTATGAAAGATTGTTTTTTTATAAACTTCATCGACTGCAGTAAAAATCATCAAATTTTTCCTCTCAATCTATTGAATATGGAGATATTCATAAAATAATTTGTATAAAATTTCTAGGCTCATCTTCTCATATATCAGCTGGGGTGGGATAAAATGAACTGTCTTCAATCGTCAGCCAGAGTAGAAGTGTGGAATTTACCGATTTTTTTCGTTATAAATGTTTTTTCTTTCAAGTTTCAAAATGAAATCTAATTTACCCAAATCATATTATTTAATCGGGAGGCATTGACGATTTGAAGATGGGTTGTTTTACCCCACGCTCACCAACTACTTCGCGAAAGATTTTTAGTTAAAAACATGACAGTATTAATGTATGCAGAGATAAATTAATTACTTTGCTACAATTATTATTGAGTATTCAAGTTATCATTGACTAGATTGACATTGTTATTTTATTTTTGAGAGAATTTGAATCAATTGAGGTAAATATCCGTCCAGGACACGTATGAAAAAATGCTATAGAATTTTTTTATACGTGGAGTGGAATCTTTCTGCATTTCCATGCAGCTATTTTGTAAATATGATATCGCTCACTAATTGGAACTAAATATACTGCTTAATGTTTTGAAACGAGTGGTCTTTGCATATCTCTCATATTATTAAATGATAAATTAATATCCTTCCATAGCCGATACACAACGAAAATTGTGCGTTGTGGTTTCAGTTAATTGGGGTGCTCATTATTTTTTTAGCATTATACTATCAAGAGGTAAAATGTAGAACAATAGCATATTACTCAATTAAGGATAAGATAAAATTCGTCGGGTCCATGAATCATGCGACAGTGACATGATTTCTGAGTGAAAAAATTACTCAGAGATACACAGCAGTCCTTGGATAACTCGTGTAAAGGTCAAGCGCGAAGCTTAACAATGAATAGTAGTACACGCTGATAATAATTCTAGAAGCAACTATTCCAAAATTCCCCACATGATTCAATAATGGAAAACCCGCAAGGAACTTATCAGGAGAATTCCCTGGGAATATTCGAAATTTATAGTGACCCCTTTTATGAATTAATTAAATTTATCAAACGCCAATCAGCTATCCGCTTCCTTTGCAAGTATATTTATATGGAAAAATGAGATGCTGGAGCTCATATGAGTTTGTTTTTCGGCCGACATGACTTCGGCCGGTGTTTATGTACCTTAGTCTTTGAAGTTATTACGATGATTTCTGCTTGCCTTTTTTATTTGACTGTCTTTCTGGCGGTTGTTCATATTTTCGGTGAAGATGAATTAGTGAGGAAGGCGAAGAGTGAATTCCTCCAGTTTGAGAGGTAATTTTTTTTTCTATTGAACTCAGTAGTGCATGAAGAAAAAAATATAATACAAATTACAGTGAAACATGGTACAATGGGTTCATTTTTACGGACCGGTAAACATTCCAGGGCCGTTAATTTTGCTGTGAAATATAAGGATTTTTCACGGTAAATCCGAGAAAACTTCCTTTAACGTGCAGAAAAAATTGTGGTGCTGGCGCAGAATTTTTTCTGGGTCCGTCAAAATTAACCAATTTTACTGCACCAGCCCAATAATTTTTATGGGATTTTTTTTCCGTGTGAAGTGGTGAATAACGGGAAATGAATGATAAATTCGAATTTTATAGAGGTAATTTTGCAAATGTTGACGGAACCATGGGTTTTGACGGAAGAAGAGACCTTTTTCGTTATCCATAAGTTTTTGAAAAGAATACCCGAGTATTTCACCACTTTTGGAGATGTTTGTGACATAAACTTCACATGCGTTTTAGAACAATTTTCTTCCAACAACATTTAAAAAAATAACATTTTCAGTATTTGTTTACTTATTCAGTCATATGTAGACCCTTGTGGGTCATACCACAGGTATGAAAATAATAAGAACATATTTATTTACATTCGAACTCAAACAAAAGCGAAACATATACATATGTCTAGTTTTGATTAGTGTCAATAACAGAGAATCTGTAATTGTTAATTTATTATGGAATGTCGCAGTAATCAATCGTATTTTTTTCCCTATTATCAATATTTAAAAATCTAGCGAAATAAATTTTTAAAATCCAGCGCTATTAGAAATTACATTCTCTGAAGGTAAATGATCCTACGCTAGTGTAGATAAGATGAACACATCATTAGTCCCTTATTTCAATTGAAATGAATGTAAAGATGCAACGTTTTAAAGTAGATATATCAGAACGTAAAAACGTTAGAATTAGAATTCACTTATATTAATGATGATAATTACTATTTTTTAATAAATAATCGTCCATAAACGTAGAAAGTTCCACGTCCCTACGTTCGATCATTTGTTCCCATGCATGTTCGACACATGTCCCTATCCTCGTCTATGAATTAATTAATTTGTATATTCGAATTAATCACATTGTACGTATCCAATTTGGAATGAAACAACTTTTAAATGATTTTTTCATTCGCTTAGTCGCGGTTACCAGTTGACAGTTGGGTGCAAAACGAGTATAGGTTCAATATCATTTCCATTGTACCTATTCTTTTAATTGCCGACGTTTCTGGTAAATATTAAGATATTACTGTAATTTATCCATTTTTATTATTTTTAAAGATTCACTCTGTCGTAGCACTAGTTGATGTGAATGGGATTTTTCTCTCTTATTATTCAATAAATCATTGTTCAGTGAAGTCGATAACATTCCTTATTAACTAAAATAATAACTCCAACCGTATTTTACTCTCGATAGAGTCGTGGGACTGTTAAAATGATTAAAATATGATACCTCACGACACTTGAACGAGCATAGAGACAGGGATGAGCAAAGGTACATTTACCTCAGTCGAAAGTGTGGAATCATCATGAACAATTTCTTCTCATTCCCATCGTTTACAATTGTTTTGTGGGCTGAGTGAATCGCTTAGTGTTCGAAAACTATCCTGTAATCGAACACCTCAAAGTATTCATTCTCAGAGATTCCTTCTCCTGAAGAAGATGAATAATGTTCATTTAGTCCGTGAGACGTTATTCAAGTTCCCAATATATTAATTATTATGACGGCCCAGTCGTATAAAGATTTTTTATAATCTTACCTGCTATTCTGTATATTTTCTATTCATTGTATTGTTAACCTCAGCCACCACCGTAGCGAAGAAAAATTTGAAGCAGATTCAGCCAAAAGTCCTGCAGGGTATTATGGGTCAATCGGTAATTGTGGAGAAATTCCGAATCCCCCGATCAATGGACGGATCAGCTGTTCCGGAACTGGGTAAGTTCTTTAATGTTTTCTGCAATTCAGATTTTTTTGGATTTTTGGTTTTTCACTTTCTGCAGAAAAACATAAAATCTACAGATTCTGATTGAAGGATAATCGGGCGAGCCCGGAGGGTTAGAAAGAAAGCAGCAATTTTTTTCTTTTTTTTTTACGTATTACTTTAAATGATAGAAAAGGCGTGTGCAAAGTTTCAGACTGCTGGGCGGCACGGTTAATTTATTATGAATTTTTGAAAAAGTGGTCATTTAACCCGTGATCTTATGGAAATCACAAAAAAACGGCAAAACCCAAGGAAAAAATGCGGCCAAAGTCATGAAACTTTAGACACATTTAGAACATGTGATCAATGATTTTTTGTGTGAGAAAGATTGTCGCCTAGGAGCATTATTTATTAATAATAGCGAAAAAAGTACTGAAAAATGAAATTTCTGCGCACGCAGCCCAAACGAGCAGCAACGTCCCACGTACCGATTGGGTGGGGGTAGCGCGTCCAATTTAAACGTCTCTTGAGAGAGCGATGAAGCGTTGTGATCGGAGCTCCCTCGAGCCAGTGGTACCAGCTCCTGGTGAAAAAAAAACTACCGACGATGTTGCCACTTTTTTGCATGGATTAATATTTTTTCATTTATTAAAAAAAAAACAATCTGAAAACCATTCAATGCGTGGAATAGATACAAATAAATTTGATTAACTCCAAAAATAATTTTTAATCGGAGACACTCCCTAATATTGCCTGAATTTTGAATCCGAATGGGAAAAATTTTTTTGTTCAGCGATTGGTTTTCTGTAGGAAAACAATAGAAACCCCCCCGCCTCCCCTCCTACATTTCCTCCTCGCCCGATTATCCTTAATGTTTTTCGCAATTCTTCAGTGGAATTATTGTAATTTTCTGTATTGCAGAACTAACAGCTAATAATAAGTCGAATATCATTAATCATCACGCTATATGTAAAGTATTATTTAAGGATATCCAAGTTTTTTTTTACAGTTTGGTACAAACCACACTATAGATTCAACCATTTTCAATCATTCAATGTGTCAATTAAATTATGTAAAACAAAATTGAAAAGATCATGAGCATTCAACGTCATTACAATTACATTTTGTACAAAATTATTATTTTTTTTAACTTTCGTTGTTTATAATAAATAATTGAAATTGTTTAAACCTTTAAAAACCTTATTTTCTGAGGCATGAAATAGATTTTTGGTAAAATTCTGAATACGAATAAATTTGTTACGATTTGGAAAAAATAATTTTTATGATCCAAAAATAATTCTTTATAAATTATTTATAGAGAATACTAATAATTTTTAAATTATTTAGTAATGTGATAGAATATCTCCTCCATTTGTTTGTGATAGAGTTATAAGTATTTGGGAGCAATAAATAAAAGACAAATAAATAAAAACTAAAAAATGTAATTGAACTCTCGTCTACGCTCGATACAGCAAAATACGCCCATCCCAATTGGTCGATATTGAACGTCAATAGTTCAAAAATTATTGAACTAGATTTTTTTTTTTACATTTTTCCCATATTCAGGGGACGCCAATCTATCACTGGACGAGAGATTTATTAGTAATTTGGAAACACCCTGTATATAAAAAAAAGACTTCGGTTGAACGGTTCTTTCGGTGTTCCCTAATGGCCACCCATCCTGTTACTGACCCGGCTCGATGATGTCTAGCTTCGATGATCGCTGCATGTCCGAAAGTCCTCTAGGCCGTATGGTTGCATTGCTGATAAGACTAATATTTTTGGAGTTTATATAGGCAATTCATGGGATGGGAATGATACGAGGAGAACAAGGGGTAGTACGGGATAGCAGAGGTCAAAGAGCGAGAGGCAAAGTTAAGAGGAAACATGGAAGGAACAGTGGGGTAAAATAGAATGAGGCGATTCGCGAGACAGGTAGATTAGATAGTGGTAGTCCCCCTCCAATCTATAACTCCCCTCTCCCTCTCATATTCTATATTGCTCCATCGTCCACTTGATCATTGATTAATTAATTAACATTTTAAATTAATCAAACGAAAGTATCCTAATTACAAAATCTTGAAAACTTCGAGTCCCTCATTCAATTTTTGTACAGAATATATCATAATTTCCCATTTTCTGACACTTTCCGATATTCAATCAGCAAATGCCAAATTTTAATGTTATATCTTGTTATTTGTCGGAATTTGTCAAATAACGCAATTTTCAGAATTCTCCATTTTATGTCATTAAAACAACCCTGACAAAATCTGTGAAAATATGACATGAAATGTTTTATTATGTCATATTTTGTCATATTCTGACCTTTTCTGTGGCTATTGTTAGCACAGGTGTTCGTCAGAAAACGTCATAATATGACAAAATATGACATCAGATGTTTCATAATGTCATTATATGACAAATTATGACATTAAAAATCGGACATAATTTCATGTATCATAACATTTTTTATCATATTACTAAATTGGTTGTTATATTCTGACATTTTATGACATTTTACCGACTTGACAGAATATGACATTTTTTGGGAAAATATGTAAAAAAAAAATCGGATAAAATTTGTCATTTTATATCAAATTCTGTATTTTTATGTAAAAATTCCGAATATTTCTCGTTTTTTGACATTTTTTGAAATTGTATGTCATTATTTGGCCGAATCTGTCGATGAATTTCCACGAGAGTAGATTTTTGTTTTGGCATAACTTATCCCACAAACGAGAATTAATGTTAATCAAAATCATGGTGTCGATGAATATATTTACAATTTTTCACCACTATCACCCATCACTGTCCTGGGTGAGTGGTTATTTAGTACACATTTTTATTAAGGATGTTCGACACCCTTTTAGCCAAAATTGACGTTGTTTTCATTTTTCTGGCAAATTATCGATGGGAGTGACGTGAAAAAATATAACGATTTTGTGGTTTGTCATTCTTTAATGGCTCACGAAGTTGCGCAGTGGTGCGATAATTTTCATGCGTTTTTTCTACAGTTTTGTGATTCTTTTTAAAAGTTTAGAGAAAACGCAGGAAAATGTTCGCACCACCTTAAAATTTCGTCAGTCATTAAATAATGACAAAACGCAAAAACGTTATATTTTTTCACGTCAATTCCATCATAAGTTTGCCAGAAAAATTAAAAAAACGTGAATTTTGGCAGAAAGGGTGTAGAACATCCTTAATCGAACGAGAACCATTCCGTGTAATTGACAGAAGACGCCGGTGTTTATGTCGAGTGCTATCATAAAGCGGGTCCGATCCACCAATCCCTTTCGAATGTCGGACTGACGTAATCCAACACAGCCAACTCCCAACATCCCAAGTAGCAAACCTTGCGAAAGATATCTGAAAGAATACCAAAAGGGCTGACTAATGTCCGTCCAAAAGGTATCTTGCAGTCATACGATAACTTTTAGTTAACTTCTAGGTAACTTCTAGACACAAGTTACCTTTTTGGACAGACATTAGACAGCCTTTTTGGTATACTTGCAGATACCCTCCGGAACTGTGCTGCTTGGGATCTCACGAGATCGCGAGATAGAAATCAATGGTACCAACGTCTCCACTAAAATCTGCCTCGAACGTTTTACGATGAGAAAAATGAAGAAAAGACGCACGCTGAAATTCTTTATATCGTCATATTTAATACATTTTAACATGAAAAAATGTAATAAAAATTGCAATGGATGGCTTATAGCAACATTACATAGTAAAAGTATAATTCAAAATGTGCTGCGGTTTGAAATTCGTGTGGAAAAGAATAAAAACGGTTTTGGTGGTCGGGGGGGGGGGTGAAGTTGCACCCGTTCTTGGACCCGTACAGGACGCAACTGCGTCCCTTGATAGAAGTACAAGAGTAATCGTATTTCTCAAGTGGAGCCAGGAGAGGGCGCTCTTCATATCCGACACTCCCTCCCGCACGTTCCTGGGTTTCCTTGCAGATAAATCAATCCCCTCATCGCAGAATCCTCACCTAACGAGTAGTAAACCCAGCTTACATATTTCCTATAAATAGTGTATTTCTAACCTAGGGAGGGAAAATAAAGGATCCTCAGCCGCCAGTGCAATTACCAGCCGAGCCGAAGGCGAGGTTTCTAAGCACGCGGCTGAGGGTCCTTTATTTTACTTCCCATGGTTAGAACGCGATTTTCCCAAGCAGCACAGTTCCGGAGGGTATCTGCAAGTATACCAAAAAGGCTGTCTAATGTCTGTCCAAAAAGGTAACTTGTGTCTAGAAGTTACCTAGAAGTTAACTAAAAGTTATCGTATGACTGCAAGATACCTTTTGGACGGACATTAGTCAGCCCTTTTGGTATTCTTTCAGATATCTTTCGCAAGGTTTGCTACTTGGGTTCCGTCTCGGCGTAGGCGCAAAGTCAGAGTTCCCTCCCGCTTCGCGGAACTCTGTAAGAAAAATTCTCTTTAGTCTTCGTGTTAAGCAAAAACTCTTCGCATTCAGTTTCTCTCATTTTTCATTCTCTGTTAGTCGCTTGAGTCATAATAATGGGGGTTCTTCGGGGACGAGACTCAGCAAAACCAAATCTATTCAAAATTTTATCCATGTCCTTTTCTTGATTCCACTCAATAGTCTCCAATTTTCTATCTCGTCTAATTATTTCTAATTATCTCGTCTAATGGAAATACTCAAGAATTCTTTAGGTTCTCCCAGAATAGTCATTTCAAATTCTTTACTGAATTTTGTTTCAACTTCACTTAATTTCAGTTTGTCATTTCTCGCCATCAGTATGTCATCCACGTATAGCAAAAGAATTAAGAACCTGTCTTCATTTCTCCGAGTGAATAAGCATGGTTTTGAACCTGAAATTTTCAATCCCATATCTAATACAGCTTTTGTAAATCTGTCATTCCAATTTTTAGGGCTAATGCGTAGACCATACAGAGCTCTCTCCAATTTACACACTTTGTCTCGTCTTACTGCATTTGAATACAAGGTCCCCTCTAGTATTTACATATAAATTTCTTCGTTTATGATTCCATTAAGAAATGCAGTCTTCACGTCTAATTGACATACATCTAAGTTGTGTTTATTGATAATAGCTATTACTGCACGGACTAGTGGCAATCTCGATACTGAAGCACAGTTTCACTCAATTCATAAATGTTTCTATCTTTAAATCCTCGGATTACTAGACGCGCTTTATGTCGAATTCTTCCATTTGTTTCTGTCTTGTATTTAGAAACCCATCTTGAATCTATCACATTTGCTTAATTTGCTTAATTTAGAAGGTCGGTCTACTATTCTTCAAACCTTATTTTTCGACACTGAGTTCAACTCATTGTTTATTGCATTTTGCCACAAATGTTTATCATTGGTCTTCATTCCCTCATTATAATTTATTGGATCTAAATTAATATCTGCCAAGAGTGCATGAAATACTTCATCATTTTCATGGCCTCTATAACTCTTGCACTGGTCAATCATAGCACTAGAGAATAAAGCACTCGTCTTAAAGTTCTCATCAATAGACAATTTCGAAAAACTTGTATCATTTATCGATTCGCGAACATCAGCTTTCTTCGACTCTAATTCATCTATTTTCAATTTATCTTTCTTAGGTCTGCCTCTTTTTTGTTTGGCCTCTCACTCCGATTTCAAAGACTCTTTGGACTCATCTTCATTTTTATTATCAAATTTAACAAACCAATTCTCTTTACTAATTTCTTCATTCACCAAAGGAAAATCATTAATGCTATTCTTACTGTATTTTTCTCCGTAGACTAATTTTTCATTGAATCTCACGTTTCGACTCTTATAATATTTTCTTCCCTCCGGTCTCAAGAGTTGATATCCTATTGGGGTATAACTAACTAGAATTGCCCGTCTATCTTCTGGTCTGAACTTTGAGCCAGTTTTCCTCTGGACTTTCATGTATGCCAAGCAACCGAATCTTTTAATTTGTTTAATCTCAAAATTGTGTTCAGGGGTAAACTTTTCAAGAGGTGTAATCATGTTATTTGACTTGTGAGAAGTACGATTATAGGTACCTGGGGAGAATAATTGAGATTCTGCACCTAATTTCATCAATACTTCAATAGTTTCTCCGCCTGTATATTCTGTCCCTTAATCGCTTCGCAAGTAGCACACCTGCGCATCATAACCTAGTAGATTATGTGTGCTCCTAACAAACATTTCCAGACAGTGCCCAATGTCACTCTTGGCTCATAGGATACGCCATAGCCAATCATAAAAAATCATCTATAAATACTGAAATGAATCTGTAACTGCATGCCTGCATTATAGAATGCATCCCTTTCCTTATCTTCATGTAATGGAGTGACTCCTGGAGAGTTTTCATGGGTCCTGATTGTGTCTTCAAAAAAATCATAGAAATCGTTTGCACTGTGTTTGCCGATAATGTATTGCATGCTAAAACGTTTTAGCCTAACTGAATGAGATGTTGGATTACTTCACATCTATTAATGCTTTTGAGTTTATTTAGAATCTCAAGTGGACTTTTCAATAATAAAACTTTAGAAGGGTAATTTCGATCGAGATAATTTATCAAAATGTCACGAACTTTAAACTTGTGATCCTCTAAAGTAGTCTCATCCCCATTGAAGGGAACTTTCTCGTTTATAACAGGAAGTAGGCCACGTGATCTCAACTCAGAGGAAAAGTAATTGTAAAAATAGTCGAATTTCAAATTGTTATCTAACTTATAATCTCTTTGAATATTTTCACTCCTGCTTACAAGAACGCGTTCCAATGTATCTTTTACATCATTGACTACTGATTTGATGTTACTATCATTGGACTGATTTTCGTTACTTATTCAATTAGACACTGCCGTGCCGCCTGTAGTAGATACTATCAATTCCCAAATGGAGCCGAGACTTTGCTTATCATGTGTCAAGATGGCAACTGGAAAATACCGGATACACAGGGATCCATTATCCCGGATTGTCAACGTAAGTTTAAGCTGAAAAACAATGATGGCTTCAATGAGCAAAAACTTTTTATAATTTTCTAATTTGAAAAATTATTCATTTTTTACTCTTATAGCGGTCTGTCTTCCCCAATGTTTGAATAATGGTATTTGCATTGGTCCTAATCAATGCGAGTGTTCAGAAAGCTTCTCCGGCCCCCAATGCCAATTTGAGACTAAACCCTGTTTGAATCTTCCGCCGCCAGTACAAAACTCGGCGCGACGATGCAATGAAAAGTGAGTGTACATTAATCATTTTCTTGAAGGGAGGACTACTGTGAGTTTCGAACCCCTAGGAACTTAGCCGCAAAGGAGTGATAAATAGAAACACGAATTTATGTACTCGATTGTACATCGTTAGTACATGATTGTACATGCCATATTTTTTTTGTACTTTCCCTAATTAATTAATATTAATTATTGTAATTTTGCCATAATGCTGGCCGAAACGATATGAAAAATTGCTTAATTAGGGCAAATAACCAGTGAAATCGATAGAACTTTGTTTGTACATCACAAATTTACCTTTTTTTCGCTTGTACATTCATTTCTTAATTAACTAAATGCAGATAAACAATTTTCATACACGGCACCCCCCCCCCCCACTAATCAGCTATTCGCGGCGGATCTGTGTTATCGACAATAAAGTTCAAGTCTCAGCGTTGTTCCTTTGGGCTGTGATATATTCACACATATCCACAAAGGTTGCAAATAACTAATCAAGATAATGCGCGGCCTATCAAATATTATGTCGTACAATTTAATATTTCTTATAAAAATATAAAATTACGAAATGAAACATATATATTTACATGTATATATATGTATACAACACCGAGGCTTGAACGTTATTGTTGATAACACAGATCCGCCGCAAACAGCTGTTCGGCGGGGGAGGGGCGGTGTATTTAAATCGTTTATCTGCATTTAGTTAATTAAGAAATGAATGTACAAACGAAAAAAAGGTAAATTCGTGATGTACAAACAGAGTTCTATCGATTTCACTGTTTTTTTGCCCTAATTAAGCAATTTTTTATTTCGTTTCGGCCAGCATCATGGAAAATTTTCAATAATTAATGTTAATTAATTAGGGAATGTACAAAAAAAATATGGCGTGTACAATCATGTACTAACGATGTACAATCGAGTACATAAATTCGGTTTTCTATTTACCACCCCCGTCCGGCTAAGTTCCTAGCGAAGAGTTTCGAAAGTCACGGGCAATTTGAGTGACTCATCTCTAAGAACGAATAATTAGTGCAAAAAAATTGATTGTTTATTGGTCGTTTGCCCCGCACACGCTTAAATTGTTAAAAATAGTCCAGGGCCTCCAACTTTTGAGCTACAGAGTTTTTTTTCAAAATTTTTGAAAAAATGTGTGTAAAACAATTACGAATAAGTTTTTTGAAATTCGACTCCTTCACAGCTAATTTCGTTTTATGTGATATAAAAATTTGCCTGCGGATTTTTCCGGGTCGAGAGTCTCCAGTGCAGTCAAAGTAGACTCAAAAATAGCACAACCACCCAATTAACTTGTTGAGCATGAACAAAACTAATACACTAATACTACATACTAATACTACATAAAAATACTAATAGATACATAAAAATGTCCTGAAACAATGTTCACCAATATTTTTACGTTCTGTAATGCAGAAAAATTGAAAATAATTAAAAACAACCAGTGTTCGTTGGAGTCAACACTATAAACATTCTCGGTTTCGACTGGACTCAATCGATTGAAATAAAAAACATACGACAGTGCAGAAGAGAAAATTCCACACAAATTCGATATAGGAAATGATGTTCTAGGACAAACAGTTGTCCTGTAGAAGAATGTAGAAGATTTTTAACCTCAATTATGGAATTTTCCCAGCGGGATCCTTGAGGCTCTTGTGTAGTAGTTTCCGTTGGGTGAGTTTTCACAGGGCAGTGGATAAGTTGCCCGTGGAGCGCTGAAGCACTCTGCTCGCTAAAAGCGGGAAGGTTTCAAAAAGAATATTCAAGACTTGTTTTTATGTTATGACAAATCACTCATACTTTTAATCACTTAAATCTTCTTCAAAATTTACACACAATAATACAAATGTTCTTAACTCTTTCGAAATCAAATGCGACAATTCTTCGAATAACTCTCGAAATTCTAAACGTGTTTACTCTACGAACTCGGAGACAGGAATGAATCTTATTCTAACAATTTTCTCTTACGCTACTTCCTTAAAATTATCTTAAGTTTAAGTTACACCCCTCGAGAGGAGCAGGGAGCCAATCGTCACCTTCGTTATTTCGAAGGGCTGCGCTTTTCGCCCCCACGACGCTTGACCTTGGGTCCCTCCTACTCTCCACCCCCACAAACCTATGACGTAGGGCCCAACGTATCTGAACTAGGGGGAGAGCGTCTCCAGGTGCAAAAAGACGGGAAGACGTCATTTCCCAGATTAGGACTCGAGGGACCGTCTAGACATATTAAGGCAAATTTCGTCGACTTTTATGGTAAGGTTTTATTAGTCTGTCGTGCAGCGAAAAGTATTTTACAACGGAACCGAAATTTAAGGAAAGTGGCAAAACCTTTACAACGGGTGAATAATGGGTCCGAAAGCAAGCAAGACAGTTTATGGTGGATTAAAGTTCGCGCAGATTCCTAATGAAGGGACTTTTACTGCCGGGTTTAATAAATTCCGAGAGAAATAATTTTGAACGAGAATTTTCGGGTCTACGTGGAGTGCAATCAAACAATAACCGTTTGTCATTCCCAAATACGACTATCACAAACTTCAGGAATTTGGGGAATATTCAGCTTCTATTCATTTTTCTATCTCTATTTTCTATTTCACTTTAACCCAATTTCCCAGTGGCAATTCTTTAATTTACTCGATTTATTTTACGTTTATCTAATTTTAGTTATTCTTATTAATTACATTCAAATCAATCAAATCTACGACATTATATTCGTTTGAATATCTACCACGAAAAGGGCGTCACTAGGAAATTAGTGAGGAATCTACATTATCATCGCTACTCTACACAACAAGGCCCAACCCCTTTTCTGCACGCTCAGCCTAATGGAAAGAGCGCAATGCGCAATTGATTTGAATTAAATGACAGTACGCTACTGCATGTCTCGATTTATTTCCGATTGATAATTCAATTATATCTCTGACAGTATGGGGATTTGCTTGTCTTAAAAGTCAATCAAAACAAATGCTGGCGCCCAAAGTGTCTATGTACACTTCAATATGCCTCTTTGTAGTGGAATCTCGAGATGGTGAAAGGACAGGATTATTATAATGACACGAAGAGTTCTTAGAACTCATTTTATTTTACCTGCACTCTCAGATGGCATGCTGTGCTGCGTAAAAAAGAATAGTATGTGTCACTGGGTTAATCCTACTAAGGTCCCCTTAGAAATTTACCTGTTCAAAGGCCATTCAACATCAAATCGAATATCTTCAATTCTCCTCATTTATCAATAAATGGATGACCTCATCCACCCATTTGCCTCTAATTATTGTTCACTATCTTGAAATTTCCACTTTAATAAAACTTTTATTTTATCCCAAACTTTCTGTTGAATTTCTACAATCATGCCTTCAAATACATTGTTATAAATTCTTTAACTTTTGGTGGTAGGTGCATAGGAATGATTTAGGTAGCTTAATAGGCTTAATGCTGTAAATAGGTGATAAATTTTTTTTAATTTTTCTTCGAAATTCAATGAAATTGATTTTGAATTATTTATAATCATTCTCATCATCATATGAGCCTGAAATTTTGAATATTTATGGAATTAAGTGATTCGTTAATCACAGTACATGGGGAAATTTTGTGTTAATAAGTCATTGATAACAATTTCAAGCTTATTTAGTTACGGTCAGCGAATTCATTAATTGAAGTTTGAAAAAATGATTAGTTAAGCGTGGATAGAGAAAAATAGCTACCTATGGATAATTTTGGTATTTTCTGTAAATTAACAGTCACTGAGTGATTCATCATGGCTTATTTTATGTTGTTAATACTCGGCGCGTCATCCTTCCAGGTAAATGAATCAGTTTCACTTATATACACAGGTGGGACATTCCATATCAACTCAGCCACCATCAATTTGTTTGATTCTTAGAATCGTGAATTGACATGCTGACAGTCAAGTACTACATAAGTACATGCTTTCTCTAAATTTTCTCGCCTTTAACATCAAATGTTTGTCTACGACATGCATCAAAAACTCAAATTTTTGAAAAATCATATCTTGCAAACCAATTGACGGATTTTGATAAATAAAAAAAGATTTTTTTTCGTTTTTCATGTCCTTTTCAAAGAAAAATACGAAAGTAATCCGAGGATAAATAATATCCTTTTTTCGATTTTTTTATTTTTCAAACTCTACTGTTACACAGGGGCTAGTCGAAAATCAATTGATTCTTTTTTTCTTCAATAGATGATAATAATATACAAATTTTTCGGGGTATTTCAAAATGTGATTTCCATATGGAAATAAGAAAAAAAAAATTTCATGAAATTTTTTTTCGACATTAATGGCTACAGCTGGAGCAAAACAGATCTGGGGGCAAGAAGAGACCCCGGGGCAAAATGAGACGCCTGTGGCTTCTTTCGTTTTCCGATAAGAGAAATGAGTTCAGTGTTCGTTGTTCATGTAACGTTGGCTTACAGATTACATATAAAAAAGGAAGTTATATTAAAGAAAATGCCTCGTGAGGGTCAAACGTCGCGCGTATCATACCTCGCGAATCAAACGTCGCCCACTTTTGAAAAATTCTGACCGAAATTTTCTGTACACTTTTCGGAAACTTTTATTTCATTATAACTCCACTGATCTTCCAAGGAATTTTTTCATTGAAAACTTCATGCAAAAATCAATGAAAACCGTGAATTTCAATTCAATTCTGCCTTAGAAATTGATAGAAATCGGGAAAATTCAAGTAAATATATTCTTGAATATCAATATATTGATAATTTAGCGGCATTTGATACTGAATGTTCATATGGTATTATTTTACATTCTAGGAGGTCAGGAAATTCTCATCTTCCTGCTGCTTAAAGATTTGAAATTTCATTTAATTTTCAGTGAAAACTGAAGTTTCATGATTCTGCCCTCTGACATGAATTCAATGTCTTCTTCATGAAAATTACTAGTTAACTGTCTATGAATTGGCAATTTTTTCCAACAGTGCGAGGATCATAACCTGCAAGGGTGAAGCTATTACAAGGGTTAAACAGCAGAGGCAGGCAGGGAAATCTCCAGGTGTGGTTGACTCTCGCAGTTGTTTAATTCTTGAGGTTTTTCTGCCTGCCGCTCTTGTTGGACTCTGGTCATCGTTTGACCCTCACAAGTTATGATTCTTACGAGGTCCGAGCCTCACGAGTTATGATCCATATGAGGTTTAACCCTTGCAATTGATTATTCTTGCCAATGTGGTGACTACGTTCTCACAACACTTCTGTCACACACACACACATGCACATACACACAAACAATTTGTATGCCCCAAGGACCTTTCCCAGAATGTTCTAGAAACATTCCTCTCTCTCTCGCACAGAAAATTAATATTCCAATTCCTTTCTTTCCCTTGGAAAAATCCAGAAATTTCGTTCAACTAATGAAACCATAAACCTTTTGTTCCTCGAACTTAACGACCTATTTATGACCATAATCCCTCATCATCACTTGGCGTCCCTCATTAATCTCTCGTCCGTCTAGCTGGCGTCTGTGACGTCACGAGGAAAATTTCCCCGCCGGGACTGCCGAGCCAATCACAGCCCAGCGAAAACTTACGACGCCAAACCAATCAGAAGACGGGATTTCACTCATCCCTTCTCCGTTTTTCTGACCAATCACATTTCAGCATCAAAACCTCACTGCCTTTAAATATCCGAACACTTGCAACATCGATACAGACACAACTCAATTTCGCTAACTCAAACTCTCTGAAAACTCCACTCGCTCAAACCCCAAGGAAAATGACAATTGTAAAAACGCATTTGTAAATATATTCAATCTTCACATCGTAACCTACTGCCTTCATCACTCTGGACTCCCCAGCTCATCCACAAATTAGTGACCCCGTCGTGATCTTGAAGATCGTGTCCAGTGAGCAGTACAATCAGCAAGCACCAGGCTATAGGTTATGATCATCGAAAAAGAGGAGAACGCCAATCAGCAGCAACAACTCCCAGCCAGAGACCCTGCAACACAACAGCAACCCGGAGGAGTAGTCCCAGTAAGACAACTTCTAGCTATCGATCCAACTCGAGCCATGGCATTGGAGCAGCAAGGCGTATCATAGCTTCCACTCCTGAACCAGGAGCAGCTACTCATGGCACGACTGCGAGAACTCAGCAGGGTAGCTGTTCGGCTAACACAATTCAACCACACGGATCCCGAGCTCTGGTTCCACATCATAGAACGGAGCTTCGCTGCAGCCGGTATCACGAACGAGGAGACTAAGTATAATTATGTTAGTGGATTCTTGGGAAACAGAGCCAGAGAAATGAGAGACATCATCTGCAGCGCGGCACGGGACAACCCATACACACACCTGAAGGAGGAGCTTATCAGACGCCTCAGCTCCTCTCAAGAGGAGAAAACCAGGCAATTACTGGAGACCGAGGAAATGCGAGACAGGAAACATTCGCAGTACTTGCGCCACCTGAGAGCGCTCGCTGGATCAGCCTTCCTAGAGTCTACACTCAAAACTCTGTGGATCAGCCGACTCCCAGCCGAAACTCAAACATTGCTGGCTACGCACGACGACGTGACCTTGGAGAGAGCGGCAGAATATGCCGACAAGATCATGTCCGTCCTTAAACTAAAGGTTCCCTCAACAGCCGCACAGATGGCCTCAGTAGCGGTGCCACCCAGCATCACATCTCATCTGACTGCAGAGACGGCTGCTCGTTACGAAGCACTCCTGGACCTGAAATTTTCCTAGCTGGCCCTGGGCCTTGAATCGAAAATCAGGACGATTAGAAACAAGATAGAGGCACTCACACACCACAGCCGGGTCGACAACAGCCGACCAAAAACCCACTGCGGGCGCTCCAGAGAACGCTCCAGTTCCAGGCGACGACAGAGAAGTGCCAACGGTGACTGTTAGTACCATTGGCGATTCGGCGCACGAGCGACCAAGTGCGATCCCCCATGCACCTTCAGCACATCGGGAAATGGGCAGAGCAGTCACTAATGGCGGCTAGTGGCTCACGGCCGTCAACACGCCGCCTTTTTATCACCGATCGAGACAACAAGACACGATTCTTGGTCGACACCGGAGCAGATCTCTGTGTTTTTCCTCGACGTCTAATTCGTGGGATGCTGAAAAGATCAACCTACGAACTATCGGCGGCGAACGGCACAATCATACCGACCTATGGCACTACTACCCTAGCACTCAATTTGGGGCTGCGACGAGCGTCTCTATGGAGATTCGTCATCGCCGACGTCTCAAAGCTTATCGTCGGCGCGGACTTCCTCTACCATTACGAATTCATGGTGGACCTTCGCAACGGCAGACTAGTGGACTCAGTCACATCCCTTACCAGACGCGGATATATTGCAGAAATCGACCTGCCATTCATCAAGACGGGAACAAGACGGGAACATCAAGTCACGGGAACTTCTGAATACCACGATCTGCTTCAACAATTTCCTAACATCACCCGACCCGACGGCCCAGGCAAAACCCACAGTCACAAGACAAAACACTACATCAAAACGACACCAGGACCGCCAGTCAGCAACAAACCAAGACAGCTAGCCCCGGACTGACTCACCCAGGCCAAGAAGGAGTTCCATGTGATGGTAGAACTCGGCACAGCTCGACCATCCAAGAGCCCTTGGTATTCAACTCTGCACAAGGCCAAGAAGAAAAATGATGAGTGGAGACCATGTGGCGATTATCGTGCACTGAACGCTCGCACCATCCCCGACAGATACCCCTGTCAGACACATCCAGGACTTCACACAAACGCTCAGGGGCGAGGAGATCTTCTCGAAGATTGACTTGGTCCGAGCCTACAATCAGATTCCAGTGACCGAAGAGGACATTCCCAAAACGGCGATCATCACACCATTCGGCATGTTTGAGTTCCCATACATGTCGTTCGGACTCCGCAACGCAGCACAAACATTCCAACGTTTCATCGACGAGGAACTACGGGATTTGGACTTTTGCTATGCCTACATCGATGATATCCTGATCGCTTCAGCCAGCCCAGAGGAACATCTCCAGCACCGCAGGACTTTCTTCGAACGACTCCAAGCATACGGACTGCTGATCAACCCGCAGAAGTATGGGCTTGGACAACCTGAGGTCGAATTCCTGGGTTACCTGGTATTCATCAAAGGCATCCGCCCACTACCGGCAAAAGTGCAAACCATCCTTGAGTATCCAACACCGAAGACAGCGAAGCAGCTACGACAGTTCCTGGGTATGCTAAATTTCTATAGGAGATTCATACCCAGGATGGCCAAAGATCAAGCACCACTGAATAACCTACTCCACGGCAACCTGAAGGACAAGGCACTCATCACATGGACTCCGGCAGCAGAGGAAGCATTCATCACCTGCAAGAACAACCTTGCCGAAGCGGTACTCTTGGCTCACCCTAAACCTGACGTAACTCTGGCAGTTATCTGCGACGCTTCCGAGCACATAGTGGGAACCGCGTTGCAGCACCAAATCGGCAACGACTGGGAACCACTAGCATTCTTTTAAAAAAAAACTGAGCCCAGCGGAAGTCAAGTACAGCGCCGTCGACAGGAAACTTCCTGCTATCTATCTGGCCAGCAAGCACTTCTGATACATGGTGGAGGCCAGAGTATTCACTATATACCCCGACTATAAGCCGATCACATTTGCCTTCCGACAGAAACTGGAAAAATCATCCCCGAGACAATTCCGCCACCTAGATTTCATCGCTGAATTTACCACCGATATTCGCCGTGTGGCAGGGAAAGACAACATAGTAGCAGACGCACTTTCACGAATTGAAGAGATCTCACAACCAATGGATTTCACAGCTCTGGCGGCATCGCAGCAAGAGGACGAGAAACTGAAGACATTTCTGCGTCAAGAATTTGCCTTGAAACTCAAGCAGATGCAGGTTCCAGGGATCGACGTAGCCGTCTTTTGCGACATGAGCACACCAACGGCACTACCGTTCCTCACTCGACTTTTTAGACGGGCAGCATTCACCAGCATCCACAATCTAGTACATCCAGGAGTCAAAGCTTTCGTCAAACTCGTGACTGAACGCTACGTGTGGCCGTCGATCAAATCAGACTGCAGGGAATGGGCTCGAGCATGCATCCAGTGCCAACAAGCGAAAATCACTCGGCATGTATCAGCACCAGTAGGCTCTTTCGCACCACCTTCAGCCAGATTCGAGCACGTCCATCTGGATCATCATCTTATCCAGCTCTGAAGGGTGCAAATACTGCTTGACCTGCATCGACAGATTCTCCCGTTGGCAGAAGCATTTCGTTTGGAGGACCAAGAAGCAGCCACCGTCGCCAGGGCGTTCTACGAGGGCTGGATATGCCGCTTCGGGGCTCCCCTCAGGATCACCACGGACCAAGGCCGTCAATTTGAGTCATCCTTTTTCAAAAATCTCAACAGTTTGGCAGGAACGACTCATTTTAGGACAACGGCATACCATCCACCGGCCAACGGCATGGTCGAACGACTCCATCGCCAGCTAAAAGCAGCTATCAAATGCCACGAGAACAATCGATGGATCGAGGTAGTGCTAACCGTGCTGCTAGGAATCAGAGCAGCTTGGAAAGAAGACCTCCAAGCCTCAGTAGCAGAGCTAGCGTATGGAGAACCGCTACGCCCACCAGGTGAATTTCTAACCCCCCGTACAACCAGCCACTAGACGGATCCAGCCGACTAGGTGAAGGAGCTGCGACAACATTTCGTAGACTTGCGCCCAGCCAGAACGCAACGCCATGGCAAAAGCAGAACCGTCATCTTCAAAGATTTGTCAACGGCAGAACAAGTATTCATTCGGTACGATAGACCCAAAGGCCCACTTCAGATGCCTTACCAAGAACCGTTTCCAGTAATCCGCCGAAATCCGAAGACATTCATCGTCAGAATCAAAGGCAAGGACGTCAATGTCTCAATTGACAGGCTGAAGCCCGCTTACTTCATCGCAGACATACCAACCGAAGTACCCGCTCCGACCGAACCAACGAGGCCAAGAACAGAACAATCACAGACGACAACAGCAGCAACCGAAACAACAACAGGATCAGGAAGACGGGTCAGATTCGCCGAGCGTTAACAAGCCGGATTCTAAACCTGAGTTTATTCTATCGTGACAAAATCACTGGCAAGGGGGCACTGTAGTGACTGCGATCTTACAACACCTCTGTCACCCACACACATACACATATACAGAAACAATTTGTATTCCCCAAGGACCTTTTCCAGAATGTTCTAGAAACATTCCTCTCTCTCGCACAGAAAATTAATATTCTGTTATATCCAAAATTACATTTTGCAAATTTTATTAAATTCTCTCCATTGCGAAAGGAGTTAAAAGGCGTTCACGTTTTTAGACAACTGCTGCATCAGCACCCAGCGCATCGCCCCCGAAAATTCTACCGTTCAATGATCGTTTTAGCAAGCGATTTCCCAATAGAGAAGCTTCCAGAACATCTCTCCTTTTTCCTTTTTGCCACGAGTCAAAAATTTGTCACCAGTCAAAACTGCCACGAAAAAGAAACCAGTCGTTAGCCAGGTTTTGGAAGTAAAAGACCTCCGCGGAAATCGCTGCTGGAATTAATCGGGTTTAAATCAACTCCGATAGTAATTCAGTCGATAATTACTGATACTACAACGGTGGCTTCTTCAGTGAATTTTCGGGAAGTGATCGTTGATTTTAATCTGGGGACATAAATTCTCTTAAATTAAGAGTAGCCGCGTTTCCTGCCCATAAAGGACAATTTAAAAATCGTTTTCTATTTAGTGCTGACGTACTCAACTTACAAATTTATTTAAAATCTTCTATTGTCAACCGTGAACTAAAGTTTATCTCCGTGCATAAGTATTCTCATGAACTGTGACGAAAGTGCGAGAAACAAACGGAAGTTTACAAACCATAAACTGTTGTTGGACGATAAATTTAAGGAAACTGTTAGTTCAATTTAAACCAACTAAAATTAACTATTGGATATTGGATATTCAAAAACCCCTAGAAAAAAATCTGAGACATCATTGAGTGAGTACCTGATATTAGTTATAACTTAACTGGAAATTTTCTAGGGGACTCATTCGAAATTTCTTATTGATTATAAAAGTTAGGTTCAAAAACAATAGCTACACTGTATTAATGTCTGTAAATTTCTAATAAGTTTTGGGATAAAATTATACGGGAAAACATTCAAAATATGAACAAACCTTTTGGTCATTTCACAAACCTCAGTCCCTCCATTTCCCTTGTTTCCGAATAAAATATATTAAGTGTGTGAATATGACTCCGCCCTTTCCCAACAGATGTCGTTTTTAGTATTGCTTACTTGCACTAATAAATGGCAATACTTGTATTCGATAGTACTTTATGTCAGCTGTCAAACGCACTACGTGACATTTGGTTGAAATGTGAGCAACAAGTGTTTTTACCTCCGTGACAATGTCGGTTTTCATTCCAAGTAAACATCATTTGCGGGAAGTGTTATTACACTATTGTTAGGTCATGATTTTGCCAAGATTTTATTAAAATGATCTCAATAAAATCACAACATATACAGAATTTTTACCTGTTTTGAGCCTACCTTTCGGAAATAGCTCGGGATAGGTGGGACGACTTTCAACTTATTCTAGAAATAATAAGACATTTGGAGTTTTTAACATTAAATTTAATTTGGATAAAAATTTAATTCTCTTTTGAACAATAAATGATTAATAATTATGAAGGAATCTTTTATAGATTATTATCAGAGATTTTCTCATTTCCTTTCTTTAAATTATTATTAATCAATCAAAATTGACTTCTTTTTATCTAGACTTTAATGAGTAAAAGAAAAAAAAAGAATTATTTTATTTGTTTAAGTGTTTCGGTGAGAGTTAAACAAAAAAACCGATGGAGAGCCGGGATTCGGGAAAGGGTTGAGCAGTTCACCAAAATAATGTCTGACACAGTGCGCGTGGGTAGAGTCACAATAAAAAACTGTATTTTCCGTTAAACTACAGAACTCAGTCAAAAATATTTACAACAAAATAACCACTGTCAACTAATAATTGTGTCGAGACACGGTAGAGATTTTTCACGGTTGAGATGGTCACAAAAATAATAGATTCAATCGCGGAGAGAGAGTTGCACGATGCACACTTGACACGAGGCGATTAGAGAAGAAGGCGGAAGTGACGAGATGGGACAAGTGTCGCGGCAGGTGCCGTCGGTCCCAATTAATTGGACACGGTCGGTAACCCAGGTCCGTGTCCAGGAGGTGCTGCCGCTTGTGGTCAGCGGACCAACCTGCCGTGACGTGAGGCTGAAGCCTCAACATTAAGTGTCCTCTGATGTCATTTGTGTCAAAAATTATGATTTTTTATCATAACACAAAATTTATTTTAATCACTGACGACTGACTCGAAATGACCCTACTTGGAAATTGGAATCATAGGAATATTCAAGAACCGAAATGGAAATCAAATAAAAATTTTAAGATCAAGATCAGAGATAACAAGAGATATCATAGATTCCAAAAATAGAATAAAAATTTTAAAATAGACAAGATTCCTTCATTCACAATTAGAAATCTTTGAACTGATAACAATAATTGATGTACAATTATAGTCCGATCGAAATACAATAATAAGAAAAACTATTGAAGGGATATTCAATCTACAAACATATTTGGCATTAAACGCATAAATGATTATCATAATCAACTATTCCAAATGAAAAGGTAATAGTCCTTTTTCTTAAAGTCAATCTTTAGAAATTGGGCATCTTTACAAGTTTATTTCATTCTGTTTAACCCGTAAAAATGAAGAACATTCATGAGGGAATATCCTTGAATCGAAAGAAATCCTTAAATATGAAAAATATTCACGAAAAATTATTTTCGAAGTAAAATCAATTCTTAAATCGATAAATATTCATGAAGAAATATTCTTAAATCAAAAGAAATCCTTAAATGTGAAAAATATTCACGAAAAACTATTTTCGAAGTAAAATCAATTTCGAAATTGATGAATATTCATGAAGAAATATTCTCAAATCAAAAGAAATCCTTAAGTGTGAAAAATATTCACGAAAACTTTTCGAAGTGAAATCAATTCTTAAATTGACAAAACTGAACCGTAGATTTGATCTTCAGACAAATTTATTTCTGATTGGAAAAAATTGGATTTGAGATTGGATTCTCAAACAATTATATTTCACAATTGTCGAATTGAGAAAAGCTGAATTTGCTTCTTCAGATTCTCAAAATAAAGACCGCAAAAGAAAAAAATGTATGAATTTTGACTCACTTTGCTGAAGTTAAAAATTATAAATGAATATTTTCCTTTAACTGGATCGATGAGTCCAATGGGAAGGGTTTTGGCTGTATCGATGAGTCCAATGAGAAGAGTTTTGGCTGGATTGATGAATCCAATAAAAAGAGTTTTGGCTGGATCCTGATTGTTCTGATGACTTCCTTGTTTCCTAGAAAACACAATTCAATTAGTAAGGTTTATGGATAGATTAGAAAGCAATCAATATTAATCTTCAATGACGTAAATATTTATTTTGATCGAATGTAGTTCTTTAATTCGTTCACGCATCTTATTAGTATATGTGTCAAAAGGGGAAATTAGGGCATCCTGATTCGCCGGAAGGAATCAGAATATTGAAACATCGGGATGAAATGGGAAGAAAGCCAGAAGAGGGGAATCGGTCGTATGTGTCGGGGGTTACTGATTTTAAAGGGTGGGGATAACAAAACGTGTGCCCCTAAGAGTCCGGAAGAGAGGGAAAGCGCGCGTAATATCCGTGGCGTATTAAGTAAGTGAGAGAGAAGGGGAGGGGAGGTGAGGAAGGAAAGAAGAAACACAGGCGAAACGTCGCGCTATAGTTTGATGGCACGTTAGGCAGGAGAGGGAAAGGGAGGGAATCAAAGAGAGGCTTGTTGTGAGGTATGTGAGGAATGCGATGCGTCGTTGCCATGCCGTGGTCATCTGAAACTCTTCAGATGACACGCCCGGCGACAACTTGAATTGTCGTACAGCGTTGGAATACATGCGAAAATATTTTGATGGAGATTTTTGGGTTTGAAAGAATCCAAAAATCTCATTATGTTTTATTTTCAGGAATTTCGATCTATTTCTTTTTTTTAGGCGAATAACCAGGATAAAATTTTAATTTTCAAGAAATTATGATTTTTTTTTTGGGAGAGTTATATAAGAACTGATTATATAACTCGCCTTGAGTCACTAGAGCTCGGAGTCCATCGACCACCCGGGTGGAAGGTGAACCCAGCTCGATGACACCTGAAGAATCAGGTTGATCGCCTGATTCTTGCCACCCATTGTGTTACCGGATGTAAGATGATCGGTATAATATTGGTTGAAAAATTCAAAACTCTCGAAACGCTTAGATTTGAAAAATGAGATTTTTATTTTCTTTAAAAAAAAATTCTACGGCGTCCCGACGTAACACTATTATATTGCAGAGAAAAGTGTAGCGGAAACTCATAACGATGATTGTGGAGATTTACGGTGAGCATGCTCCATCTAATACAACTTGCAAGGAATGGTTTCGACGATTTCAAAATAATGATTTTGGCACTGAAGACAGAGAACATGGAAAACCACCAAAAAAATTTGAAGATGCTGAATTGGAGGCATTATTGGTAGAGGATTCTTGTCAAACTCAATAAGAATTGGCTGCAGCATTAAATGTTGAACGATCAACTATTATAAAGCGTTGAAAAGCAATGGGAATGGTTCAAAAAGTTGGTAACTGGGTTCCATATGAATTGAAAGAAAGAGAAATGGAACGTTGAAAAACAATTTGTGAAATGCTACTTCAAAGACAGCAAAGAAAAGGATTTTTGCATCGAATAGTCACAGGAGATGAAAAATGGATATATTATAAGAATCCTAAACGCCAAAAAGCTTATGTGAATATAAGCATAGGAAAAACAGAGCACGTAAAATAAATCAGATGTTATATATAACAATAGCACCAGAACTATGGAGTCTTAATACTAGGAGTGACAGAAGCGACTGAAGATAATGAAGATGACAAGGATGGTGAAGATGAAGGAGGATATTAAGATAAGAAAGAATGAAATTTACAAGATACTACAAAGGAATAACTGCTAGGATAGACAAAGAGTTAAGATGTGGTGAGAAAATTAAGGATTATCCCTCAAGTAGGCACGCAGTGCCAGCTTGAAAGCGAGAAGGGACGGTTGATCTCGAACCAAGCTAGGAACGGAATTCCAAAAATATGCCGCCGAAGTCTGAAATGAGCGGTGCATGGCCTCAGTCCTAAACGACTTGATCAGCAACGGATTCACCTCACCCCTCACAGGACGTACGCCACGGCTGAGGACGAAGAGATCCGCCAGGTAAACAGGCTCCCCGAGCCTGAGTGCTCTGAAAGTCTGACCACCCAAAAAGTACTTTCTGCGTGTCCCACTCAGCATCCAGCCCAAGCGCAGTCGGTAAGGAGTGATGTGCTCGTCCCACCTCACCCCAAAGATCTATCTAATTCCCATATTGATGAGACGCTGAAGCCTCAGAGAAAGCTCCTCAGACAGACCAGCATACACTAGCCAGCAGTAATCTACCACCGGGAACACCAGAGTCTCGATCAGGTGTTTACGCAACCCTTGAGTGGTACTGGTACGGAAAAATCGCAGCCGATACATCACCGAATGCACCCTTCTAGTGATACCGGCCACGTGTTCCTTCCAAGTGAGCTTGCTGTCCGGGACCACTCCAAGGCTACGCACACAAGAATCAAAAGAAACACTGGCACCGTCAATGTTGACGGACAAATTGGGCAAAGAGTATAGTTCATTGATGAAGAATTGAGAGCCAAAAATGATAGCCTTGGTTTTGGCAACATGAAGTCGCAAGCGATTACAAGCGGCCCAGTCCATGATACATTTGGCGGCAGAACTCATAACGCAAGTGGCCACTTCAAGATCAGCTCGTGAGAAGCCCAGATAAATCTGAAGATCATCAGCGTAGATCAGATTTGGTGGGATCAGAGAGGTGTTGTATATTATGATTTGCTCGAACCCTCTCAAACTATTAATGGAGAAGTTTATTGACGACAACTAATGCGTTTGAAGCGAGCCATAGAAGAAAAACGACCAGAATGGGTGAATAGGCACAGTAAATTAATTCTTCAACATGACAATGCCAAACCGCATACCGCCCAAGTTGTGAAAAGATATTTAGATGGACAGGACTGGGAAGTGCTACTCCACGTGTCATATTCGCCAGACATAGCTTCTTCGGATTACCACTTATTCCGAAACACTGCAGTCAGATCTTACGGGAGAACGGTTCACTTCATACGAAAGTATCAAAATTTGGCTTGATAATTGTATCAGCTCAAAAGACCAGGATTTCTTCAGGCAAGGAATACGTAAATTACCCGAAAGATGGACGAAAGTTGTAGCTGCAGATGAAGCATACTTTCAATAAACTTTTCTTTAATTTTCTAAACAAGCAAATGTGTTTTATTTCAACAAAAAAGGGCGGAGTCATATTCACATACCCAATAAATAAAATTATATCTAAATAAAATCAACAAGGTAAGAGTATTAAAATTACATAGCGTCGTCTTTCCCTGAAAATAAAAGAAGATTGATAATCATTTTCGTAAAACATCAAAGTCTTGGAAAAATTTAGAAGTTGTTTGAAGAAATAAAAGAGTTAATTTTAGCCGTAGTCCTTCGACGCAGATTACGCCTCCGGACATAACAATTCCAATTCCTTTCTTTCCCTTGGAAAAATCCTTAAATTTCGTTCAACTCATAAAACCATAAACCTTTCGTTCCTCGAACTTAACGACCTATTTATAACTATAATCCCTCATTATCACCTGGCGTCCCTCGTTAATCCCTCGTCCGCTTAGCTGGCGCCTGTGACATCACGAGAAAAATTTTCCCGCCGACACTTATGACGCCGATCCAATCAGAAGGCAGGATTTCACTCATCCCTTCTCCGTTTCCTTGACCAATCACATTCCAACACCAAAATCTCACTGCCCTTAAATACCCGAACACTTGCAACATCGATACAGACACAGCTCAAGTTTGCTAACTCAAACTCTCTGGAAACTCATCTCGCTCAAGCCCCGAGAAAAATGACAATTGTAAAAACGCATTTGTAAATATATTGAATCGTCACATCGTAACCTACTGCCTTCATCACTCTGGACTCCCCAGCTCAACCACACCACATTTGATTTTCGCACTTCAACCCTTGCCGTTCCATCTGTTTGATCAATTATCCCGCCTCTTTTGTTTGACCCTTGTAAACCTCGTGAGCCAACACATTGTTCCTTCCGTTTCTTTCATCGGATCCCGAAGGGGGCATGATCTTTGAAACCCACAACTGATTCCCCGCCCCCACCCCGGGCCACTTGAACATTTTCCCATACCCAGTAGAATTCATCTCATTTATCTTGTCATATGACAAAATATTCATTATATAATAAAGAATTAAATCTGTTGAGTTTTTTAGATTCCATTCAACTTGCTGCTCTGCAGACCACCATGGATTTGTCTGTTTATAATTGCCTATTCAAACTCCTTAAAATTGAATATTTGATTGATAAGTGTATAGAACTTAATCATGTGTATGAAACCTCAAACTTTACAGAAGTCCCATTTTGTCCCGGGGTCTGTATTGCCCCGCTGTCCATTTTACCCCGCCTATAGCCATTAATGTCGAAAAAACTATTTTTTCATAATTTTTTTTTCTCACCTCCACATGAAAATCACAATTTGACATACCCCGAAAGAGTTGTGTCTTATTATTATCCATCGAAGAAAAAAAGAATCAATTGATTTTCGACTGGTCCCTGTGTAACAGAGGAATATTAAAAATAAAAAACTCGAAAGAAGGGCTATTACTTGTTTTTGTAGTACTGTCATATTTTCCTTTGCAAAGGACATGAAAAAACGAAAAGAATCTATTTTTATTTATCACAATCCGTCAGTTTATTAGGAAGATATGATTTTTCAAAAATTTGAGCTTTTGACACATGTCGTAGACAAACAATTGATATTAAAGGAGCGAAAATTTAGAAAAAGCATGTACTTATATAGTACTTGACTGTTAGCATGTCAATTGAGGATTCTGAGAACTAAAATAATTCAGGGTGGCTGAGTTGACATGGAATGTCCCAGGTGCATTGATTCTGTAGCACGAATACGAAAACATACATTTTAAATGATATCCTACTAATTATCTAAATGTAAATAATGAGTAATATTGAACGGAAATGTAAAATTTAATCGCCAGATTGTAAAAAATTATTTTTATAATATCGGAACGAAATGTTTAATGAGTAATTTATTCCCACGTACGAAAAAAAATTCATAAAAAATCCTAGTGATTTCTCTAATAACGTCTATTCAATTTCTTTTGGAATTTCCCTAAATTTCTTGATTATTTTTATAAAATTCTTGAACAAGAATTGTCTCATTTTTATTTCTTGGATGTCATTATCAGAAACAATTAAAAATACAACGGAAAAAACTTGAAAAATTTATACCAGAAAATTCCTATAGAAAACTAAAAATCTATTAACCTTTTTCCATCAGGTATCTCTTGACGAAATGACATGGTAAAATTGCTTCATTTTCAATATAATTGGCGGAAAAGAAGAAGAATTATTTAATAGGATTTCATAAAACTACAATGAAATTCTCGTGAATTTCCAACAAGAAGTCAATAAAATTTCTTGAAGGAAGCCGGTTTTTTAATTAAATTTTTTCATACATGTCCTCCTCATTATATCTCAAATATGCGACAATCCTCAATATTGAAATAAATAACCAAGTCTAAATAACATTTATCAAACTTCATCCTGGAGAAGAATATTGATGAAGTTCCGATTCCTCAGAAAAATATTCCGCACGCTTTAAATCTACTGCGCATTACACGTCTTGGAGGGAGGTGCATGTGCAAATTGCTGATTGCTTGGCGAAATATAAGGTCAACAAATGTCAATAATTTATTATGGGAGAACTACTACACCTGAATATTGGTTACAAAATCCATTTTGTAGAGAATTTACGCCTCTACATACCAGTATTTTTTCTCCACAATTGGTTGAATTCAATTGAAGCCGTGGAGATTCTTGGCGTTCACCCAAAACAGCCTTTTGTTTTTAATTATTTTCAATATTTTCTACATCACAAAACATGAAAATATTGGTGAATATTTTTTTAGGACATTTTTTATCTGTCCATTGGTATAATTTTCCACCTGTATATAATTGATATGGGGGTCAAATGCCAGATTGACTACATTATTCCATCCAGGGCGACCAAGGTTTATGAAGGGTCACGCGTATAGTACCCGCATGCGCGACTGCAAAAATACTTTAAAGTTGAAAGGGTTCCATTTTCCAAATACTGCCCCATCGCTATTTGGCCTCCCGTCGTACTCTATCGTACCGAGAGGCTTCAAAAATGCTTCAGTCCCTAAAATGCTTAGATAACCGTTCTCACGATTTTTTGCGGGCAGGACTATGTTTGCACTATCATTGACAATGTTTCAAGATAGTCAAATGATTTCCTTTTGATTATCAGACTCCTATAACACCAGTGAGAATGCTTACCTTGCTAATGATACTCGGTTTTAACGATACGTCACCCGTCACGTTATCAAATTGTGTACGCCAATCCGATCACAAAGTTTTTATTATTTTTATTCCTGTTCTGTGCATTATTCATGTTTAGAAACTGAGATTTCGTTGCGATGAGAAGTCCCCCATGGCAATCAATCAGAGTGCGCATGATCCCCATCTGAATAGTTTTAATTCAATTGAATGGGTTCAATAAAGATAATTAAACAAATGTCGAGTACATAGTTTCTCATCGAAATTTTTTTGAATTTTCCAAAAAAAAGCAGATTTCCAACATGCCAACTGGGTGAAATTAGCGTTTTACTGTTTGATATTTGCTAAGGTAAGGATATATGCGAGGGAAACGACATCATCATTGGCAAATTGAGATCTACTCCTATATTTTCAGTTTTTTTTGCGATCATAACTATATAGAGGAGGATGGGGCAAAACGGCCCCCCTTCAATCGTCAGTATTTTCCGATTCAATAATCCGATTGGGATGAGTTAGAGCTCGTTTTGAAGAATGAAAAATTATCTTCAAAATGAAGTTGAAACTGGGAATTTTCACAATGTCATTCACAAGTTATTGACAATTGAAGGGGGGCCGTTTTGCCCCACCCTCCCCTACTTCCAATCGAAGTGGAGAATGATTAAAAAAATCCACCAGGTTCACGAACCCCTACTAAATGAAGGGTGGGATCTCTTTAAGTCAAAAAAGTGCCATGTTCCATGAATGAATAAAGGATTCAAAGAAAAAAAAAACTATTAATACAGATTTAGTCGCTAGGAGAATACCTTCACAAAATATAGACTTAAACTTCTTGAATGTGACCGACAAACTTTAAATCGGTTAGCAGAACTATTTACGAGCTAATATAGTTATGATTTATGAGATTAGCTTGTTCTTATTTATGCAAATTAGAATGTTAAAACATTACAAATTATTACTTTCTTCTGTGGAATGAATACCATTCTTGTTTGAAATACTTTTTATTACTTTTTTTTGAATGAATTAATGAAAAAGTTTTTTTCTTTTACCAATTGAAACATTTTGTTTTGATGGAAAGGACAGGAATGCTTAGTAGACCTTATCAATTCTCATTCCACATGTGCCCAGTGAAACTCAAAATATTCGACAATTGCAATTTTGGAGCTCAACTTCAATGGGTATCCTAAGGATATCTTTGGTCATTTCTTGCTTGCTGGGAGAAGTATTGAAAAAAGTAATTTTTTTAAATTCTATACTTTTGGACGGAAATTACTTGAAATCGGTTTTAGAAAATGTTAGGATGTATATGTCTATGCTTATGTTATGCCCCAAAATAATGGCAATATATTAAGTAATAATTTATTTACAGAAGTGAAGAAGTAGAACAATGAATTGAGTTCAACTTACTTCACTCATTGTTTTACTAAATCAACGTTCATGTGCAACACTGTTTACCAGTGTCGTAAGGTGACAAACTTAATTACTATATAAGCTGGACTCACGAATATTCGGGAGTTCAATGATCAAAATAAATCAAGCTTAATACTTATTTTGTAACATCGTTGTAATTTCTACATAATTATCCCGTCTGGATAATTATGAGTTAGTTTAAAGAAATCAACCCCTCTTTTCCTACCAAGTAGAATACCGGATTCCAGTATCGACCTACTGTAGGGAGATTTATCTCCAAATAGCAGAACCCAGGGAATACGCAGCCCTCAGCGACCAATATTCAGAAACCAATGTTAGGCGCCAGAACGTTTTCGTCCAAAACGTCCAAAAACCCAAATGATCAAGACCGAAATCGATAAACAAAAGGAACAGCTGCCGGTAACTCACTTAGAATCACTGAATTTAATTGGAGAAATCTAATAAAAAATCCAAAAATTAACCGAACAAAGTATTAATCAACGAATTGGACTCGAAACAAAAACTCTGTCGAACAAAGGGCAAGGACTGTACCGAAAATTCAACAAATGCTAAAAGGGCTTCAATCGCCACGGAAAATCAAGCTTCCGTAACAGAATTTACATTTGCTCCTTATTGAACAAGATTAACAAAAATTTTAATTATCCACCGCTCACCAAATCCAATGATCAGTCGACGGCAGGAAATTTCTCAGGCCTTCCCAAGTCCTCCAGAAATAAAACCCAACGGCTCCAGGTCTTGGAAACCGAAAATTTCACAATTACGAATGACAAAAGATCTCTTAGCACGAGACCGAAAATTTAGCATTGCGGTTCCCTGGACGTACAAACGAGAAGTGACCGTTGCCGCTATCCCTAACTCACATGATAACGCTCTAACAGACGTTCGAGGTTCTCATTGGCTGAGCGTAATGGTAAAATAAGTCAAATTATGTCCACTGTAAACGCGGGACCATAACCAAATCGGAGTTGAAACGTCCTCAACTAAATTCCATAAATATTAAAATAATATTTCCAATGGTGGAGGTATTTCCCCTGGACGTCCAACGTTAGTCCAAGCATTCTCCAACGTTTCTCGAATCGTCAGCTGAGCCCTCCATTTCCAGCCTCCATAAGCTGGCGCCGCCACTAGGTCTTCCAGGTGAACTCCAATCGTCTGAGGAGCCATTCACAAATTACTGGCCCAATGTCTCGTGCTCCACAGCATCCAAGACCCGAAGATAGGTTACAGGAGTATCCCACAAAGAGCCAGACTCCATCCCACGATGTAACCCGGTGAGCGGTCAGAAACGATTCCATACAAACAAAAAATTATTTTGAAAAAGAGTCTAAAAATATTAAAAATGACTCTCGCCTCGCCAATTAAGTGACATCTCGTCTGCAATATTCAGCGAACCGCCGAACAGTCAAAATCTAAAAAATACCACGCTACACAGTTGAACGGTCGATCCTACTGACAATTCTCGAGCACCATCGGGAACCTTCGGTTGAGCGGTGAGGCGATCGCGAAACCCACAAAAAGTAGCACTATCAACAGTGCCGATACTACCAAAGAAATGTATCTATTTAATTAACGAAGTGGTTCGAGCCCACAATAAATTGAGTTATATTTTTTTATGAACAGTGACGATTCAATTTTTCAGCATCTCCCTCCACATTTTCTCGCACATCCACCCTAAAACTAGTTCCTCACCAAACAGAGCTTCTTTGTTGAGCAGGACATTCTCAACAAGAGATGTCTTCTAACATTTTCCTCTAAACCTCTTGCTTTTGAAGATATTCTATGAAAAATGTACACATTTGTTTCTAACATATCCCACTTCATCTCTGCAGTGACGATTACATTTTTTAGATTTGTTTTACCATTGATTATCATAATTGAATTGTTTTTCTGATTGTCGATAAGGTAGAAAAAAAGTAATGAATACAAAAGAACGAATACTTTCAAGTCCCGTAACGAATAGTTTCGGACTTGAAAGTAATTAGATTGCAAATCCCTAATTGGCATCATTGATAAACAAATTTGTGTCGAATTTCAGCCCCTATGGTTGAAAGAATCCTGATGGATAGCGATCGAAAAAAATGGGTTTGTAAATACCTCAATAACCATGCAAACGATGAGATTTCTATTTCTCTGAGAATATAGTAGATTATATAGATAAATCTGAGTCTAACTTTGCGCCTAGACCGAGGCGAAAAATACGGTTCTGTCCACGGGAGGTAAAATGAACGATCCTTATCTATGTTGTAAGGATATTCTCCCGGGTTGTTCACCCAGGAAAAGTCCAAACTACTTTTTAGCCGTTTCTATCGCTCTTATGTTGGGCGCCAGCCGAACCTGCACGGGAGGTTCGACGAAAACCGGCCTCTGAGGCTAACTCGTCTACCCAGGGGACTTCTCGGCTAGATAATGGATTGCCCAGCTAACATCAGCGGGATACGGTAGAGTGGGCGAGGTCCACCAGGAGTATAACCGCCACTTCCCCACGGCCTTTGCAAGCCGTGGATTATGCCCTGCGGCATAATTCCTCTAGTGAATTTACTTTATTTTTCCTCCGAAGCGTCTTTCGACTCCCCCGGCAAGCGTTCCTCCTCCCGAGTACTACTCGGGAGAGTTTCTGAGGTGTCTGCGAATCATCCGGGACTCCTCAGAGCCTGGGACGTTCAGAGGCTGATCTGACCAGGGTGGAACTACCTTACCCACACTACGACCACCCACGCTCTCAAACACCAGTTACCGCTTCGGTCATCGCGCCTCACTGCCTCCGGGTGGTACTGAACTGTCGGCGTATGGTCGGGCCGACAGAAGGATTTCTGTACTCCAACCCCCGAGATGACGCCGGACACGACAAAGTCATCACTTCGCGTTGCGAGATGACTCAGATTTACGCGCGGGGGATGCAGGGGCATCCTCCTATATTCGCCGCCACAGTTATGCCCAGGCTACGTAGAGTGAAACTCCTTACCACGCCTTATTCAGCCATTCACCACTCCAATACACCGAGAGATTTTTCCAACCTCTCAGTTCAAGCGCTCGCATGCGACTCTCCCGGAATTTCACTAGGGCCTCGCTTCCTAATCTGGGTATCACGACGACGATAGGCCATTCCGTTACCCTATCCCCACCAATTAACCCGACGGTATCACGGAAGTACCAGTTCTTTCACCTGGCTATGTTGGTCCCTATCCTACCCCGACACAGCCTTTAGAATCGCCCACTTGGAACCCCTGTACATCGGGCCACTTTCCCCTAAACACAGTTGGGCGAGTTCTAAAATAGCGAGAGTGACGGCGCCCTCCAGACCTCCAGGGGTCACGGTTTCACCCATGAAGAGTAGAGACCAGGAGGCCGAACTGTATTGGAGAATTCTCCAGTATATGCGATTAAACGTGGTTCCTTGAAATAGTTCCCATGTTGTGAAAAATGGCGCTTCATCTACGGAGCTCAGGCTCATGTACGTACTCCATACAATTGTATTAGTGTCATTCCGAGGGTATATCCATTTCCTCCATTTTTAAAATCTTTATTTATTCCATACATTGCGTTGTAAAAGCTAGACAATTCCACCAGTCGAAATAATTGGATTAAAATCGTAATCTGTTTAACAATTCGATGATTATAGCCAGATGATCGAGAGATTTGATTATATCACATGTCAACCACGAGAGAACATCGTTATTGTACAGAATTTCAGCATTAAGTGAATTGTATATGATTATTTTCTTCCGTTGTTCTCCATTTTCCAATATTTCGACGAATAATACACAATCGTCATGCTTCACTGCTGCCCAATTAGATGGTCTCTTGACCATTTTCAAATTTTTCAGCAAATCTCCAAAACAGAATTTGGAATCAGTTATGTCCTCCATCGTGAAGTCCAAAAATTAAGATGTACAATTAATTCCAATTAAGTCCAATATATACAATAGATTCTCAGAGAGAATATATACAATCAATTATTGAATAAAATATATACAATTAGTTCATTATGCCAGGGAAACTAGATGTACAATTATAAATTCGGTCAAATTATTTCCCTTCAGTCATGCTCCTGGGATAATGCGTCGTTTTTTGATAGAAATAATCAGCAAGGAATTTCCACTGATATTCCAAACCTGCCCACCAGCATTCAACTAAAAATATTACCAATGAAATAATTCCGTATTATTCTTATGTGAATGATTGCGTTCTTTCTAGTTGATAGATATTGAATGGTTCATTTATTATGAAAATCGACACTAACCTAGAAACGTGGCAATCAGCTTGCAGTTTTCATGGATGACATTCATAGCAAATACTTTCACTTTCTGTGGAACCCACTGCTTATATGTTTTAAAAGATTTTCAGGATCCAATCACCAAGATCGATAAATAAATAATTATTTGCCATTTTAATTCAATCGTATGTTTAGCGCGCGTATTTACGTATGTACACCTATAGACTCACACAAGTACCATTCCCCCACTTTTGCCATCAAGAAAACCGATCGAAACACCACCTATAACTACCCCGCGACCCCGAGCAAAGAGGATAGACCTGAGTAGTGGCCCGGATCGGGGGGTTTGACTGACTCCAAAAATGTTAGTTGGTACCCCACGGGAAAGGCGGTGTCCCGGTCGAATTGTCGGTAAATGTGAGTCGGGTGTGTGAGTAACTCGGCAGTAGCAGTCCCGCTGTGATAGGGACGGGTTTGGAGGGATATTTTTGTCCTCCTTGTACTCAATGTTTACTTTATGTTTTTCAGTTGATTTATTCGCCGACTAATTAATATTAAGGATTGAAACCAATGCTGTTCGATGGAGAATTAAATTCTCCATCGAACAGCATTGGGTTCATTCCTTAATGTTAATTAGGAGGGGAGAGACGATTTTTGAATTAGCGGGCGAGTTGTCGGGAGTCACTGCGCCGAGAAACCATTAGGTTTTTCATAGCGCCGCGACTTTCGCCGCAATATTAATTTTCTTATTGCAGAGATTAAGGGATGAAACGGGGGGCGAAGGATGGGGAATTCAATTCTCCATCGAACAGCATTGGGTTCATTCCTTAATGTTAATTAGGAGGGGAGAGACGATTTTTGAATTAGCGGGCGAGTTGTCGGGAGTCACTGCGCCGAGAAACCATTAGGTTTTTCATAGCGCCGCGACTTTCGCCGCAATATTAATTTTCTTATTGCAGAGATTAAGGGATGAAACGGGGGGCGAAGGATGGGGAATTCAATTCTCCATCGAACAGCATTGGGTTCATTCCTTAATGTTAATTAGGAGGGGAGAGACGATTTTTGAATTAGCGGGCGAGTTGTCGGGAGTCACTGCGCCGAGAAACCATTAGGTTTTTCATAGCGCCGCGACTTTCGCCGCAATATTAATTTTCTTATTGCAGAGATTAAGGGATGAAACGGGGGGCGAAGGATGGGGAATTCAATTCTCCATCGAACAGCATTGGGTTCATTCCTTAATGTTAATTAGGAGGGGAGAGACGATTTTTGAATTAGCGGGCGAGTTGTCGGGAGTCACTGCGCCGAGAAACCATTAGGTTTTTCATAGCGCCGCGACTTTCGCCGCAATATTAATTTTCTTATTGCAGAGATTAAGGGATGAAACGGGGGGCGAAGGATGGGGAATTCAATTCTCCATCGAACAGCATTGGGTTCATTCCTTAATGTTAATTAGGAGGGGAGAGACGATTTTTGAATTAGCGGGCGAGTTGTCGGGAGTCACTGCGCCGAGAAACCATTAGGTTTTTCATAGCGCCGCGACTTTCGCCGCAATATTAATTTTCTTATTGCAGAGATTAAGGGATGAAACGGGGGGCGAAGGATGGGGAATTCAATTCTCCATCGAACAGCATTGGGTTCATTCCTTAATGTTAATTAGGAGGGGAGAGACGATTTTTGAATTAGCGGGCGAGTTGTCGGGAGTCACTGCGCCGAGAAACCATTAGGTTTTTCATAGCGCCGCGACTTTCGCCGCAATATTAATTTTCTTATTGCAGAGATTAAGGGATGAAACGGGGGGCGAAGGATGGGGAATTCAATTCTCCATCGAACAGCATTGGGTTCATTCCTTAATGTTAATTAGGAGGGGAGAGACGATTTTTGAATTAGCGGGCGAGTTGTCGGGAGTCACTGCGCCGAGAAACCATTAGGTTTTTCATAGCGCCGCGACTTTCGCCGCAATATTAATTTTCTTATTGCAGAGATTAAGGGATGAAACGGGGGGCGAAGGATGGGGAATTCAATTCTCCATCGAACAGCATTGGGTTCATTCCTTAATGTTAATTAGGAGGGGAGAGACGATTTTTGAATTAGCGGGCGAGTTGTCGGGAGTCACTGCGCCGAGAAACCATTAGGTTTTTCATAGCGCCGCGACTTTCGCCGCAATATTAATTTTCTTATTGCAGAGATTAAGGGATGAAACGGGGGGCGAAGGATGGGGAATTCAATTCTCCATCGAACAGCATTGGGTTCATTCCTTAATGTTAATTAGGAGGGGAGAGACGATTTTTGAATTAGCGGGCGAGTTGTCGGGAGTCACTGCGCCGAGAAACCATTAGGTTTTTCATAGCGCCGCGACTTTCGCCGCAATATTAATTTTCTTATTGCAGAGATTAAGGGATGAAACGGGGGGCGAAGGATGGGGAATTCAATTCTCCATCGAACAGCATTGGGTTCATTCCTTAATGTTAATTAGGAGGGGAGAGACGATTTTTGAATTAGCGGGCGAGTTGTCGGGAGTCACTGCGCCGAGAAACCATTAGGTTTTTCATAGCGCCGCGACTTTCGCCGCAATATTAATTTTCTTATTGCAGAGATTAAGGGATGAAACGGGGGGCGAAGGATGGGGAATTCAATTCTCCATCGAACAGCATTGGGTTCATTCCTTAATGTTAATTAGGAGGGGAGAGACGATTTTTGAATTAGCGGGCGAGTTGTCGGGAGTCACTGCGCCGAGAAACCATTAGGTTTTTCATAGCGCCGCGACTTTCGCCGCAATATTAATTTTCTTATTGCAGAGATTAAGGGATGAAACGGGGGGCGAAGGATGGGGAATTCAATTCTCCATCGAACAGCATTGGGTTCATTCCTTAATGTTAATTAGGAGGGGAGAGACGATTTTTGAATTAGCGGGCGAGTTGTCGGGAGTCACTGCGCCGAGAAACCATTAGGTTTTTCATAGCGCCGCGACTTTCGCCGCAATATTAATTTTCTTATTGCAGAGATTAAGGGATGAAACGGGGGGCGAAGGATGGGGAATTCAATTCTCCATCGAACAGCATTGGGTTCATTCCTTAATGTTAATTAGGAGGGGAGAGACGATTTTTGAATTAGCGGGCGAGTTGTCGGGAGTCACTGCGCCGAGAAACCATTGAGTTTTTCATAGCGCCGTGACTTTCGTCGCAGTTTTTATTTTTTTATTAAGGAGATTAAGGAATGAAACGGGGGTTAAAGGATGGGAAATTTAATTCTCCATCGAACAGCATTGGTTTCATTCCTTATTGTTAATTAGGAGGGGAGAGACGATTTTTTAATTAGCGGGCGAATTATTGGGGAGTCACTCTGCGCCGAGAAAACATTGGGTTTCTTATAGCGCCGTGACTTTCGTCGCAATATTAATTTTTTTATTGCAGAAATTAAGGGATGAAACGGGGGTTGAAGGATTGGAAATTTAATTCACCATCGAACAGCATTAGTTTCATTCCTTAGTGTTAATTAGGAGCAGAGATACGATTTTTTAATTAGCGGGCGAGTTGTCGGGAGTCACTGC
>NW_021680549.1:670271-696452 GCF_001412515.2 Diachasma alloeum
GCAGAGATTAAGGGATGAAACGGGGGTTGATGGATGGGGAATTTAATTCTCCATTGAACAGTCTTTGTTTCATCCCTTAATATTAATTAGTCGGCGAATAAATCAACTGAAAATCATAAAGTAAACATTGAGTACAAGGAGGACAAAATCCTCCCTTTAAACCTGTCCCTGTCACAGCGGGACTGCTACTGCCGAGTTACTCACGCACCCGACTCACATTTACCGACAATTCGACCGGGACGCCGCCTTTCCCGTGGGGTACCAACTAACATTTTTGGAGTCAGTCAAACCCCCTGTTCCGGGCCTCTACTCAGGTCTATCCTCTTTGACCTCGAGTATGGGATCGAATCTGACAACGCTAGTTCAGCCTCCGGGTCTCTATTCTTCATGGTTTCACCCATAACCGCTATGCCTTTGGTCTTTCATTGATCTGTGGTTCTTCCCATCTAGTCGCGGCTTTGTTCAGCCGCCTCTAGATGTCACTACCTGCCTCTCTTTTTAATAATTTAAAAGTTCACATATTTTTTAAGGGGATTTCAACCCGTAACAAGACAATCTCGTTACAATGTGCTTACCATTCCATGCGTGGGCACGATTCCTTCATTTTACCTTCCTAAATTAAAAATATAGTATTACCCTTAATACTGCCGACGCCGTGTTCATGTGGACATCAGGCTGACCAAATCTCAATCTCATCCATTTCATATTAAGATTTCTTGCTCAAATTGAGATCTGGCTGACCAAATTTGAATCCGATCAGATTCTGCTTAGGATGCGCTGATCAAATTGAAATTCGGGTGAACAGATCCGAATCTGATCAGAGTGATTTCACTCTGTTTGACCTCAGAAATACTGGATCAGTTTTCACTTGAATAAGCAAATCTGATCAGAGACGGCCCCATTTTCAAGTCGACTTCAGGCGACCTAGGCAGAATTGCCACAAAAATTAAAAAATACCCAGCGCTTAGATGAAGGTCTTCTGGCGGAACTTGACATCTTCCTTTTTATACAGGATAGGTGGAGAGAGAACGAGATTGTGAATATTTATATAATTGTAGATAACAAATATGATTAAACTTTATTGGAAATATCACTGGATAAAGTATAAAATTATTTGGATAAAAGTCACATAGACTTGTCGTACCGATAATCACTACAAACGCTCGCGATTTTCTCTCCAGCTCTTCTCACCAACCACTGACTCATTTCCAAACATTTTCATCTCAGCATACTCCAATTTTTTTCTTCGTTACATCACTCTCACACCTACAATTTCTCTACGCACTCTTTGTCATACACAATACTCCCTTTTATTCCGTCACCCAAACCATACGCGATACCCAAACTCCATCTAACATAAACACTCTTATTTTTCCAAACTGTCACTCGACATAAACACTTCATTTCACACCTCAATCGTAAAAGCTCACTTTCAAACGTATCGTCTCTATTTAGTCTTTCAAATATTCTTAATTGCTTTTTGGCATCATGCATCCACTCAACTACATCGCACACTATTCTGATTTTGTGGTTCACTTATTCACTTTTTCGACAAAATAAAACGCAAACTACACTATTCCTACATAATTTATATAATTTATAGAATTGAATAAAACTATATTGGGGCTTCATAACTACGTACGAGAAAGACAAAACAACGCGATAAGGCGGTCAACAGGGAGGCGTTACAGCTATCCCAACTTGCAACATTTTAGAATCTACTGTACCTTTAGTAGTGCGACACCCTGTTTAATCCATCGAACATTAGAGTCTATCCATCGAACATCAAAATTAGGTGTGTGAATATGACTCCGCCCTTTTTTGTTCAAATAAAATACATTTATCAGCCCATCTTTCAGGTAATTTACGTATTCCTTGCCTGAAGAAATCCTGGTCTTTGGAGCTGATACAATTATCAAGCCAAATTTTGATACCTTCGTATGAAGTGAACCGATCTCCCGTAAGATCTGACTGCAGTGTTCGAAATAAGTGGTAATCCGAAGGAACTATGTCTGGCGAATATGGCAGGTGGAGTAGCACTTTCCAGTCCTGTCCATCTAAATATCTTTTCACAACTTGGGCGGTATGCGGTTTGGCATTGTCGTATTGAAGAATTAATTTACTGTGCCTATTCACCCATTCTGGTCGTTTTTCTTCTATGGCTCGCTTCAAATGCATTAGTTGTCATCGGTAAACTTCTCCATTAATAGTTTGAGAGGGTTTGACCAACTCATAATATACAACACCTCTCTGATCCCACCAAATGCAGAGCATAACCTTGGCACTGTGAATATTTCTTTTTAGCTGGGATGGGCCGGGTTCACCTGGCTTCACATAAGCTTTTTGGCATTTGGGATTCTCATAATATATCCATTTTTCATCTCCTGTGACTATTCGATGCAAAAATCCTTTTCTTTGCTGTCTTTGAAGTAGCATTTGACAAATTGTTTTTCGACGTTCCATGTCTTTTTCTTTCAATTCATATGGAACCCAGTTACCAACTTTTTGAACCACTCCCATTGCTTTTAAACGATTTGCAACAGTTGATCGTTCAATATTTAATGTTGCAGCCAATTCTGATTTAGTTTGGCAAGAATCCTCTGCTAATAATGCCTCCAATTCAGCATCTTCAAATTTTGGTGGTTTTCCATGTTCTCTGTCCTCAGTGCCAAAATCATTATTTTGACATCGTCGAAACCATTCCTTGCAAGTTGTATTAGATGGAGCATGCTCACCGTAAATCTCCACAAGCAAACGATAAGTTTCCGCTACACTTTTCTTTGCAATATAAAGTGTAATAACACTTCCCGCAAATGATGTTTACATGGAACGAAAACCGACATTGTCACGGAGGTAAAAACACTTGTTGCTTACATTTCAACCAAATGTCACGTAGTTCGTTTGACAGCTGACATAAAGTACTATCGAATACAAGTGTTGCCATTTATTAGTGCACGTAAGCAATACTAAAAACGATATCTGTTGGGAAAGGGCGGAGTCATATTCACACACCTAATACAACTAATTAAATATCGAGTAAACAATCAAATTCAGAAACTATCAATCGCATTATTAATAACAACAATTGAATAATCCGTTTATACATTTCAGGACATGCACGGTATCTTGCATGAACGGTTTCACCTTTCCGGATGGTTCATCAATAACCAATATGAACTGCAAAGAAGGAAACTGGATTCCAACTCGAACCGACTGGTCTTCAGTTCCTAGCTGTACACCCGTTTGCTCTCCTCCATGTGAGAACGGTGGAATCTGTTTGGCTCTGAACACTTGCCAATGCCCCCAAGATTTCCGAGGCCAGCTGTGCCAGTTCCACATAGATCGCTGTAACGTTAGAAACCTGGCCTTTAATGGTGGATACCAATGTCATGGAGACGCATATTCCTACTCATGTACCCTTAATTGCCCAGAAGGAGTTGAGTTCTCAACTCCACCTGCCACAGAATATACTTGTCAATACGAAACTGGAATATTTGAACCACAACCAGTTCCCCAATGTCAACCGAAACCTGGAAGTGAGATCTTTACTATCGGAACTATCAAAAACTCCTACATAACGACGACAAATCACTTCTGGAGGGTCGAGGGATCCAAGTCCAACATGGCAGCATATGACCAAGAACTAATGAGGAATGCTTTCCAAAAGATTAGACAAGGAGGAGATAAAGGTGGAGTCAAAACTGGAGCAGTCAAAGGTGGACATTACGAAGTTCATCAGCAATTAGAAAATACAATCCTTGATCAGTACGAACTATTCTCCAATACTTCGGCTGAAACAGAGCTGAAGAAACCTGAAGCAAAGACTTGTTTTACTTGGGGAGGAAGTCACTACAAGACCTTTGACGGTGCAATATACAGTTTCTCAAGCAACTGTCCGTACACTTTGTTCCAAGAAACTCGTGATGGAATCATTACCGTAATAATCCAAAATAGCCCGGGATGCCCTAATGAAAGATCCTGTCATAAAATAATGAAGATCTTCCTGGAAGGAAAAGAGTTCACCATAGCTCTGAATGAACTTGGAGTTCCAACTTTCAGAACAGTGAAGAAAATTCTGCCGATTCCAGCGCAATTAACTGGAATAAGAGTTCAAATGTCTGCACACTTCGTCATAGTTTATTTAGACTCTGTAGGTGCTAGTCTGAAGTGGGATGGTGGGTTATTTGTTCAGGTGAAGGCATCCGAGTCTCTGTGGAACAGAACGGCCGGACTATGCGGAAGGATGAATGGAGATGTGAGGGATGATAGAACTGGTCGAGAATGGAATCATCACAGAACAATTGCTGCGTTCACAGCTGATTGGAAGGCTCAGAATATCGAAGAAATGTGTGATGATTATCAGCACACTGAACATTCTTGTGGGAATGATTTGGTCCTTCGAGAAGAAGCAGAGAGATTCTGTGAGCAATTGTTCTCTGATCCGAAGTTTCGAGACTGTTCGAAGGTTGTTGACTTGGGGCCATTGAAGGCAACTTGTCTGTGGGATTTTTGCCGTTGCAAAGATGGAGATCAGAGAAATTGTGCTTGCGATACTATGAGCGTATATGCGCGACAATGCTTTCATGATGGAATCACGAAGTCTGTTGCTTGGAGGAGAGAAGAGACTTGTCCTATGAGTTGCAGTGGAGGAAAGATTTATAAGTCGTGTGGACCTCAATCTGAACCATCTTGTAATGATGATGCTGCTTCGATATCGGACAATATTGATAAGCTGGAGTGTGAAGAAGGCTGTTTCTGTCCCGAAGGAACTGTTCTTCATGAGGGGAATTGTATATCCCTGGATGAGTGTCCTTGTAGATTGAGAGGGAAGGTATTCCAACCTGGTGCAACCATTCCTAAGCAGTGTAACACTTGCACGTGCGCCGCTGGCAAGTGGATCTGCACGCAAGTAGGATGCGGGGCTAGGTGTGCTGCAGTTGGAGATCCTCATTATGTAACCTTCGACGGGAAGCATTATGATTTCATGGGAAAGTGCAGTTATTATTTGGTAAAAGGGGAAAATTACAGCATTGACACAGAGAATGTTGCTTGCTCGGGAGCGATCTCTGAGGTAACCATTCAATTTGATTTCATTTTTTATGTTGATTTTCACTAACTGATTGCAACTTTCTCCACCTCTCGTGGACGTCTTTTAATAAAGTTCCTGCAATCGTTTCTCCTGAAAGACTTGTTTACAAACATTCATTCAATAATAGGTTGTAATTCAACTGAATTGGTATTAAAATGATTTTCTTCTTTCAGGCAATGGGCTTCTCGCGAGAAAACTCTCCCGAACTTCCATCGTGCACCAAATCTGTCACCATTCGGCTACCAACTACGGTAATCTTTCTTGAACAGAACCACAAAATAGCCATCAATAACGAGGACGTGACAAAACTTCCTATTTCGGTCTCTGGCGTAAAAATCTGGCTAGCCAGCAGTATTTTTGTAGTTGCACAACTCCCAAATGGTCTCGAGGTGTGGTGGGACGGCGTCTCCCGAGTCTACGTCAATGCTCATCCCCAATTTCGAGGCAAGACCCAGGGTCTCTGCGGAACTTTTACCGAGAATCAGCGAAACGACTTCTTAACTCCTTTTGGAGACATTGAGCAATCTGTCGTAGATTTTGCAAACAAATGGAAGACAACCGAGCAATGTGAAGACATACCTCAGAAAGAGTTCTCCCATCCCTGTGATGCGAACCCAGAACATCTGGCTACCGCCGAGAAATATTGTTCAAAAATTTGGGGCGATTTATTCACAACATGCCACTGGTACGTGGACCCAGACATTTTTTATAAGGACTGCAAATACGACATGTGTGCTTGTGCGGACTCAATCTCTCACTGCCTCTGCCCAATACTGTCAGCCTACGCAAAAGAATGCGCAGCAAATGGCGTGAAAATTCCTTGGCGAACAGAAGTCGAAGAATGTCAGTTACACTGTCCGGTAGGTCAACAGTATCAGATCTGTGGAAACAGCTGCACAAGGTCTTGCAGCGACATCTCTTTCAATAAGGATTGTCGCCAAGAATGTGTCGAAGGGTGCAATTGTCCAGAGAGTCAAACCCTCAACGCTTATGGTGAATGCATTCCCATCGGGCAGTGTCCTTGCACCTTCAACGGAATGGAGTTCAAAGCAGGTCATAAGGAAATTCAACCTGGGACGAAAAGTCAGGAATTGTGTACTTGCGCTGGGGGTTTATGGAACTGTAGACCAGCAACTAAAGAAGAAATTGGGGTATATCCTCCTGTAACTTTGAACAACGTCTGCAGTGCCTCGAGGAACCAAGAGGCAACGACTTGTGAGCCTATTGAGCCTAGAACCTGCAGAAATATGCATCAACCCATCAACAAAAGCCCTGCAATCTGTCGTCCGGGGTGTGTTTGTAAGGAAGGATATGTCCTCGACTCCGTAAGGCATGAATGTGTCAAGAAGGACAACTGTCCTTGTTACCATGGCGGCAGAAGTTACAAAGATAATTCAACGATGCAGGAGGAATGCAATACTTGTAGATGTAAAGGAGGAAACTGGACGTGTTCTGACAGAATTTGTTCCGGAGTGTGTTCAGCTTGGGGTGACTCACATTACAAAACATTTGATGACCGGAATTATGATTTTCAGGGAATTTGCGATTACGTACTTGTTAAATCCAGCTTTGGAGCTAATGATTGTTTCGAAATTTCCACGCAGAATGTCCCTTGTGGAAGTTCTGGAGTCGCTTGCTCGAAATCAGTAACCCTCACCGTTGGAAACGGAAATAAGCAGGAGAAGGTTACCTTAACTAAAGGAAAAGCCCTACTCAAAAGAAATTTCCAGAGGATTGTAACGAGAGAAGCTGGAAACTTCGTATTTCTTGACGTTCCTGACTTGGGATTGACTCTTCAATGGGACAAGGGAACACGAGTCTATGTGAAACTAGACCCCAAGTGGAAGGGGAGGACCAAAGGTCTTTGTGGAGACTACAACGATAACAGTGAGGATGATTTCAAGACTCCTTCAGGTGGAATCTCAGAAGCATCTGCCAGAATTTTTGGAGACTCTTGGAAGAAGGATAACTATTGTCCTGAACCTACAGAAATTACTGACACCTGTGCTCTACATCCAGAACGAAAAATATGGGCGATTGCGAAGTGCGGAATACTCAAGAGTCCTTTATTCCAATTCTGTCATTCAGAAGTCGACTTTGAACCCTACGTAGAACGCTGCACCTTCGATACTTGTGGGTGCGATGGTGGAGGTGATTGCGAGTGTCTTTGCACCTCTCTCGCAGCTTATGCTCATGAATGTAATCGCAGAGGAGTTCCAGTGAAATGGAGATCTCAAGAACTTTGTCCCATGCAATGTGACGAGAACTGCAGTAGTTACTCTCCTTGTATGTCCACATGTAAGACAGAAACCTGTGACGATTTATCCCACCTTCGAGATGGGTCTCGTTTATGTGTTGAGGATACTTGTATCGAGGGGTGTGTCATGAAGTCCTGTCCAGATGGACAAGTCTGGAAAAATAATAGTTTCCATAATTGTGTCTCCCGATCTGATTGTAAACCCATCTGTTTGGAGAAAGATGGGATCACTTATTACGAAGGAGACACTGTCAGTAGTGATTCTTGTCAGACTTGCTTCTGCAGTAGGGGTAAAGTAGTTTGTAACGGTGCACCTTGCACTACAACAGTGAAACCCACGACTGTTCCTATGACTGAGGCTGAGAAATGTGTCAGCGGGTGGACGCATTGGGTGAATACACATTCTCCAAAGGGAGAGCAAGTCAAGGGGATGATCAAGGCTCCCGTAAAAGGTACGAAACGCTCTCAAAAATCCATCGATGTTGAACCTCTTCCAACATGGATTGATCTTACCTCATTGAAAAACTCTTCACGTTGTCAGCAGAATCTTATGGTGGATATCAAATGTAGAACAGTTAATAAACATTTAACTCCTAAAGAAACAGGCCTCGATGTAGAATGCAGTTTGGAAAGAGGATTGTATTGCCAAGGTCATCACAATGAAACTTGTCCAGATTTTGAAATCAGTGTTCTCTGTCAATGCGAGGACGAAACGACTGAATCTTCAACTACAACAACTCTCAAACCAGTAACAGATGCACCTAGAGACGAGTGTAAATTAGACACTTACACATTCTCAATTCAAGACTGCTCGGTATTTTACGAGTGTGTTCCGACTGCTAATAGAAACAAATTGATAAAGAAGACATGCGGACCCACAATGTACTTCAATACTCAATCAAAAACGTGCGACTGGCCTCAGAGTGTCGTCTTATTCCGACCTGAATGTAGACCACTCGTTCAGACAACAACAGAAGTTCCCCAGCGTTGTAAACCAGGTGAAAAATTCGAACAATGTGCAATCGATTGCCGCAGAACTTGTGACATGTTCCATCATCTTTTAATCGATGAACAACTCTGTGGTAGTGGTACTGAATGCATTGCTGGATGTGTTCAAGATGAGAATAGGTGTTCTTCTGATAAAGTTTGGAGGGATGCAGTAACTTGTGTGGAACCTCAAGACTGTCCTTGTAGATCTAATAATGGAAATTCTGTTAAACCAGGAGTTGTAGTCTATGAATCGGAGTGTAAGGTGTGCCAATGTGTCAATAATTACTACAGCTGTGATACATCTCGCTGTGTAACGGAAGTCGTTACACCGGAGCCGTTAACAAGAACGAGTTTTCCTCCTACACCGATCGAAGAAGTTACAACAATTATACCGAGTACTGTGACACCTCCAGAGGCTTGTGCTAGTGGAAAATATGAACATTTACCAGGAAAAATCATTGTTGATACAATCAATGATGTGCCACTAAAATCATCAGTTGAGGCCCCAGTAAAATCATCATCACTCAAAGAATATTGGGAACCATTACATCAAAACCGTGAACAGTTTTTGGAGATCAAACTGAAACAAGTGGAACCAGTCTATGGACTCACAGTACAAGGAAATCCTGAGAAAGAACAATTTGTAACAAGTTATGCAGTTTTGTTTTCCCAAGATGGCCGAACATTTTCGTATCTCCCTGACGAGTTTAGAGGTCCAATCGATGCTTTTATTCCTGTCACTCAAATGTTCCATCAACCGATTGAAGCCAAATTCATCAGGGTCAATCCTAGAACTTGGGAGGGGGGAATCTCGATTAAAGTTGACGTCTTGGGATGTCAAAACATAACTGAATCTACAACAATGGATATTATATCGACTTCAGTCTACGAAGTGACAACTTTCGAACCTATTTGTGACGATCCAATGGGACTTGATAACGGGATTTTAATAGAGGAACAAGTCACAGCGTCTTCACATTTAGATTCCCTCATTCCAAGCTTGAAATTCTCGTCTCCAGGCATCTGGAGACCACAGTTGGATAATCCTAATCAATTCGTCGAGTTCAATTTTTTAGAGAATAGAAATTTGACGGGAGTGGAAACCAAGGGAGTGGATAATATCTGGACAACCGCATATAAAGTATTTTATGCTACCAATCCCCGTGAGTGGAACCCAATCATTGACTCAACAGGTGCCGAAAAAATCTTCTTAGGTAACTTTGATGATGTCACGTCAAAGACAAATTACTTCGAGTATCCCATCAATGCTCAGTACATTAAAATTCAACCAGTTAAATGGCATAATCACGTGGGGATGAAAGTAGAAGTGCATGGTTGCTTTGTGCCATATCCCCGCCCAACCACTTCTCTTCCAAAAATGATAGAAAGTCCTTGCAATGTATGCAGAGGGATTTACACAAACTCCGAGGATGAATGTAAATGTAAAGAGCCTTTATTCTGGGATGGAGTCACTTGTATATATAAAGAATACTGCCCTTGCATCGCTAAAGGGATTCCCTACAAAGTGGGTTCGATATACGAGACAGACGACTGTGATAAGTGCACATGTACTCTGGGGGGAATCCCAGAGTGTGGAAAAAAGGTCTGCGAACCCTGTGAGGACCCAACGATGAAGCCTTATGTAACAGAATTATGTGGATGTATGTGCAAACCTTGTTCAGAGGGTCAAAAACTCTGTAAAACAAACCAAGTCTGTATCGATGAGACCCTATGGTGTAATGGAGTAAAGGATTGCTCTGATGATGAGACTGGATGTGTGACTCAACCACCTGATGTGGTTGAAGGAACTTTTAATAAAACTATCACCATAACAAATACCACCGCAGAAAGGAACGTTACGATTGTTTCAACATGTAAAGTCCCTTCCTGTCCCCCGAACTTCAGAGTAGTCCCGTTGAAAGAACCAACTAAACCCACCAGACCACCTCCACCATTTTTCGGAGGCTATAAAAGTGGTCGATTACAAATGAGGGGATTCAATACGATGAAACAAGTTCGAGGCTATCAACGAGTTGGTAAACAACCAAGGAGGAATGATCTCAATATTCAGGAAGCCGAGGGAGAATGTAAAGAGTACTCGTGTGTACCCAAGGAATTTCCACCAATACCTCCCGGTGGTGGAAAAAATAAAGGAGAGTGTCTTAAGCCACAGTGCCCACTGAATCATCGAATCGTCTTTGAGCCGCAGAGTATGTACAATCCACAACCATGTCCAAGATGGCGGTGCCAACCTCCTCGCGAGACAGAAGTTATGTGTCATATCAATGGGAAGATGTTCACGACATTTGATAAGTTGGAGTATAAATACGACATTTGTAATCACATTTTAGCAAGAGATATGTACTTCAATAAGTGGTACATAACTCTGGAGAACCATTGTGATATTCTGAACAAACCATGTATCAAAGTGGTAGCGATCGTCTTAGATGGTGATGTCATTGTTCTCTATCCGAACAAATCCGTTGAGATTAATGAATACACCTTCACTTCTGAGCAAATAAAACATTATCATGATAAGAAAGGAGGATTCAGGGTGTTCTTGGTGGGAAACAAGATAAATTTTTCATCCCGTAAGTACGGATTCTTTGTTGTTTTCAATGAAGATTCGATTTGTATTGGAGTCAATCCAAGATTAAAAGGCCGTATCGATGGTCTCTGCGGATACTTTGATGGAAACATGAGAAATGATAGACAACGACCTGATGGAGTCCAAGCGAAGACTAGTCCGATGTTTGGAGATAGTTGGGTGATGGATGGAACTCCAGAATGTGACACTCAAGGTTGTTCCAAAGAAATGTACGCTCAAGCTAAAGAATTTTGTAATACGATCAATGATAAATCCTTCCAGTCATGTGGAAATGTCCTCAATATGAAGAGCTTCTTCACAAAATGTGTCGAGTCTATATGCATGTGTAGCAATTCGAATATAACAATAGATGAATGCAGATGTCGTTCATTGACTTCTTTCGTCACGGATTGTCAAGCCACAGAGGAGAATATTGACTTATCTAGCTGGAGAGATATCTATAATTGCCCGATACATTGTCCAACTCCATTCGTCTACAAGGACTGCTTTAGAAATAAATGTGAAGCTAGTTGTGAGAATCTTCAAGAGATTGAGCCCTGCCCCCGCATGCCGGGAGTCTGTTTCCCGGGATGTTTTTGCCCAGATGGACTCGTCAGACACGGAGAAGAGTGTATTACACCTACTGAATGCCGTGACTGTGCGTGTGATGGATTTGGGAACACGAATTTCATGACATTTGATAGAAAGGACTTTACATTTGCTGGGAATTGTACTTATATTTTGTCTCGAGACATAGTGAAACCACCTGAAGAAAGTATTAAGACTGCAAAAGCTGTGAAAAGTACACAAAGCCAACCCGAAAGACATACATATCAGGTATTAATGACGAACGTGCCTTGTGAAAGAGGCGTCTGCACTGACACAATAGCAGTTATCTATAAAGGTCATTTCTTGGAAATGAAACAAGATCAAAACTACCGGAAAACTCTCATCACATTCGATGGTGAGCCAATAGAATCTATTCCGCTGAAGAACTCGTGGCTTCAGATTGAAGAAATGTTACAGAAAAACATCAAAATTTCGATACTTCCAATCAAATTAGAACTGACCATTCATAAACATAACTTTGCCTTCAACATTCGATTACCATCTCACATTTTCGGCGCAGCTGTAGAGGGTCTCTGTGGGAATTGTAATGCGAATATCGAAGACGATTTCAAGAAACCAAACGGAGAAATCACAGAGAATGTGTATGATTTTGGAATGAGCTGGTTGGCAACTGGATTACCCACAGCTCGAATATTGGATGAGACAACGTGTACGAGTCAACCAGCAAGGTCTTGCCAACCTCCACTATCTGCGCAAGACATGTGTATGACTTTGCTGAACCTGGATAAATTTGGCCAATGCCATAAACTTGTGAATCCCACCCCTTATGTTGATTCCTGTCACAATACTCTTTGCGACAAAGGAGAGATCTGCGCGGATTTGGAAAGATATGCAGAAGCGTGTAGAGAAGCTGGTTTCTGCCCAAATTGGAGAACTTACGACCTCTGCCCTTTCACATGTAAACAAGATCTAGTCTATCGAACATGTGCACCCAGTTGTCCTGATACCTGTCAGACTCTCAACACCGTCGACAAACCCAAATGTTCATATACTTTGATTGAAGGATGTTTCTGCTCTGAGGGTGATGTATGGCACAATGGTACATGCATGACTGAGAGGAACTGTTTCACGTGTGACGATGAAGGACATATAGATGGAGATTTTTGGCATCCAGACAAATGTACAACTTGTTCTTGTGATAAGAAGAATGTTAAATGTCAGACTACACAGTGTCCACTTGTGGAGACCATCTGCGAGGAGAATTATACGCCAATTTTGGTGAAAACGTCTGCAGAAGAGTGTTGTAATAAATACAGATGTGCCCCAGTGCCGACCGTTCCACCAACTTGTTCAGAACCCCAGATCTTGGAATGTGCTTATGGACAGATTATGAAGCTTACTAAAGGCCCTGATGGTTGTTCCAAATTCATTTGCGAATGTCTACCTCCCGAAGAATGTCCCTTGATTGATATTGAGTCGACGAACGATGTTGAGATACTGCTACCTGGGTACGTCCAATCTGTCAATACTTCTGGTTGTTGTCCCAGAAAAGAAAGCTATTGTATTCCAAAAACATGTCCTCGTGTAAATTGTCCTGAATATTATACTATCAAGAGTAAAAACAATCCAGAGGCTTGTTGTCCCATTCATGAATGTCAACCTCCCGAAAACTTTTGTCTTTATCCGAAAAATTCTGACAACCTTACAGAATCAGTCGAAGGTGGAAAGACGATTATGATACCTAAGAAGATAGGTGAAGTATGGAGCGACGGTTTATGCCGAGAATGTACATGTGACCAATCTCAAGGAACTCCTCAGTATCACTGCACAACGACACTCTGTGATGTAGTAGAGGTCCACCCTGACTATCACGACTTCAGTCTGAAGTTCAAAGACATAGGCGAGTGCTGTCCACAATTCGAAAGAATCGCTTGTAAAGAGAACACAACGATTCATGAAGTTGGAAGCACCTGGCAACCCAATGGAAATGATGCATGTCACATCGAAAAATGTGAAAATACGACGTGGGGAGTTCAGAAGACAGTGATGACACGAGAGTGTATTCACAACTGCGATCAAGGATACGAGTATAGAGCGCCTGAAGATCCCGGCATAAACTGCTGTGGAGTATGTATACCAATTGCTTGCATCGTCGAAGGTTCCGCAAAGAAAATCAATGAGGAATGGCAATCGGCTGATTTCTGCACTAATTATACTTGTCTCTTGGAGAATGATAAACTGAGAGTAAAGGAATCAGTCACATCTTGTGAAAATATTGATCAAAATGAGAAAGAAAACTACGAAATATTATGGGAACGAGTGCCAGGGGTATGTTGTCCTAAACCCACAAGGAATGCGTGTAAAGTGGACGAGAAGATTCATTACGTTGGGGAAACCTGGAAAAGTCCAAAAGATCAATGCCTCACATTAACTTGCATCATTACTGGAGAACGACTTGAATTGGAGAAAACCCATCAGAGTTGCAACGAAACTTGTGATCTTGGATGGGAATATATGATTTCGAGCAATGGAGAATGTTGTGGGACATGTAAACAAGCATATTGTGTTGAAAGAGGAGTTTTACATCAACCTGGAGAAGTTTGGAGTTCTCAAGACAGTTGTGGGAAATTCGAATGCAAAGACAATGGAAATGGGTTAATCATTAAAGAAACTCATCAAAGATGCAACGATAGTTGTGTGTTCGGTTGGGAATATCAAAGACCTGTAGAAGGAGAATGCTGTGGAAGATGTAAAGAAGCTTATTGCATTGATAAGGGAGTTTTGCACCATCCCAATAGCGTCTGGAAGTCTACAGACGCTTGCTGGACGTACGAGTGTAAATTCAATGGGGATCAATTGATGATGGTTTCAAGTGCACCAACGTGCCCAGATGTTCAAAATTGTTCTGAGGAGAATGTTTACACGGATGGATGTTGCAAAAAGTGTAGACCAAGGATTGAAAGTAAGGTAGAATGTGCGGCTGAAGTTCTTGAACCTCGTTTAACGCTGGGAAAAATCAAACAGTACAGATATAATGGGCTGTGTACTAACGAAAAAGAAATTGCCGAGTATACTGAGTGTCGTGGAACTTGTGAATCTGAAATCAAGTTTAATCCTTCCAACTGGCATCAGCAGAGTCTTTGCCATTGCTGTCAACCCAAAGCTTTTAAACAGATTATTGTGCAGTTAGATTGTGCTGATGGAGATGCAGTAAACGTAAACATTTCTGTGCCTACTTCTTGCTCGTGCGAGGCTTGTAGCAGGATGCAAACATCTCAACTTCTTGTAAAGGGAAAAACGAAGAATGGTCCGAATCCATTTGGGAAGCGTCCAACCAAGGGCTAAACTGGAACCATTTGTTCTCGGAGGTTTGGTGTGAAATTGATGATAAATAAACGATTCAACAATTCTGGGATAATTATGTGAATGAGATTTCATTGTAATGACGAAAAGATGAGCACTTTCATTTTCCATTCGTAATTAGCTTCTTACCTCTTTCATTCTCCTGAGATCTGCATGATGGAGATACTGTATGGCACAATAAAATATTAATAAATTAAATTTTCATACTATACGAATGCCACTAATGTCTCAGCCAGTTTTCTTATTTTTATGAGACTGAAGAGTGAACCATAAGCTGAATTACTTGTTTAAAACGGTCAATTCTTTTATGTGATGCAAATAGACGATATCATAATAACTTTTGAAAATCAAATGATTCATTTCTGTCATCTATATTTCATAATGTATAGAATCATCCTCCCATGGACTTTTAGAAAAAGGTGTATTTTTTTTGTGATACCCGTTTCAAACGTGCACATTTCGAAACGGTTTAATGTATGTAAAGCAGTTGTTTTCCGCATGGCGTGCGTAAAGTTTACGAGTGTACGTAAACAACCACCCAAAATTTACAAAAACAACCACATTACCTTCACTACCATTCCGAACAGTGAACTCGGTGAACTCGATGTGAAAAAGTGGAACTTTACGCACTAGTAACACAATATACTATCCCATTTGAAAATGTATCAGATTTATGAAATGATGGGACATAGAAGCTAGTCCTGAGCTAGGGATTGGTGTTTAAATTACCTTAGTAAGGCACATTTTTAGATTTCATAACCTATAATGTTATCATCCAATGGGTTTTTTGCATTTTTCATGTCCTGTTATGTCATTTCGTGGCATTCTCAAAAATTGGTAATTTTTTAACTTCAGGGCGACTTGCTAATATGTCAGTCCACGATTTCTCCTTTTTCTTTTTCCTCTCAATTCTGTATTTTCGGTTTGCGAGACGGGAAGAGTGAAGACAAGGATCAAACGGGGGAGAAGAGGAGTCAAAGAGTCAAACGTTGCGAGAATCACACCTTGTAAGGGATGAATTTCCCGCGAGTCCAACGTGACAAATGAGCAAAATCACAACAATCATTTCCACAGGGAGAAAGTCATTCCCATTATACAGGGTGTCCCAAAACTCATCGTACACATCAGAGACTGTTGGGGGGGAGGTTCGAGACGAAAACTCTAATAATTTTTATAGCTCTGACGCTTTGTTTACGAGTTATCATATTCTCTTTTCCATTTAAGGCAGAAGGATGATGACAGTAAATGTCTAATCGATTCCAATCAATTTCATCCCTTCATATTGAATAAAAGGTATGAATTTTTTACGTAGACTCTGATATTTAGAGTCACATTGCGTGTAAGAACTAAATGGTCTTACGTCGCGGTGCAACTTAATGCGAGTTGCCTCACCCAAGTATGCTAGTAGAGGACCAATTATGTCAGATGATTGTGCATTGAATGGCCAATCGATTGCTATCATTTTCATTCCTTCAGAGAGAGAGACAAGATATCAATTTTTTTTAAATGATTTGCAGCGCATTTTTTCTTTCTTGACGAATAACTCCTTAACAGAGGGCCAAATACAACAATTCTATTGTGACATTTGTCTCAAAATAACTCCCCCAAGCTACCCTCAGGATATGTATTATGAGTTTTTGAGACACAATTTATATTAAATTCTAGTGAATTATGCGTTATTATTCGAAACCCTGAAACAGGCCAGTCCGACCTGAGAAGAACCATTCTGGTCTAAAGAGCTGGCAAAATATTATCAAAGACTTCAAGTTTGAGATGATCGAATTAGTTCTGTGATTTAAAAATGTTTCGCTGAATCCTAAAAAATGCCTTAATACAATCTGTGGAGAATAAAAAAAATATTACGAGAAGGCATGATGACGTGAAAAATTCAATAAAGCTAAATAACTAATGGAATTGAACTTCACACACTGAAGACCTTTGTAGCTTGAGATGTTTGACCCCTGCAAAATCAAAAGCGATCACTCGCGATGTATGACCGGAAAATCACTCACCGATTTATGTATTTTTCGAATCAGGCTGAATCATAATGCTGTATCCGTTGAAAGAACATCCGTCAGTGAGAATGGCGACTAGACTTGATTAAGATTTACCTGATCATGAGCTCATTCTCTCACTGATGGTTGACCAATTGTATGTTGCAAATGAAATTACCTGAATCAATCAACCAGTTAGCTAACTATCTAACTTTTTCTCGAGTAACCCACGTGCCTAAATCATTCCAATCTGGAGAAGCTGTTTTAATGAAGCAAAACTCATTAGAGAATTATGTCAAATCCCATGCGAATCACCGACTAACTATGTGCTGTTCATACACAGAATCAAGGCATGATTATTGATGTAAAGCAACGTGACTTGAAAAGTTTCAGTGTAAAATGACTCACCGATTTATGTTTTCACCAAATCAGGTCAGATCATAATTATGAACTCATCATAAGGACATCCAATAACAGAATCGGCTAGACGTCATCATGATGTATGTATTATCGTTTCTGCAACGACATCATCGTTCCGCCATCGAAATACTATCGATTCTATTTCGAATTTTTTTTTCGAAAACATTCAAAGAAATCATGATCCTGAAAATAGCCCTTTCATCGATTAACAACCATTCCATTGATATTTACTATCGATCCACTATCAAACCCGACTTTTCAACGGTGACGCCACCAACTTTCAATTTTCAGAACGGAAGGATGGCATGTGTAAGAGCATGAAATTAATGGACCAAAATATATTGAAATACAATCGTATGATTTTCGCAGTAATTATGGCAGACATATGCTCTGAATGAAAATCGAGACACGCGGTAGCGTATCGGTCAAGTCGCACCTCATAACCTCACAACGGAACGACGGGAGCTACCGAGTATCTATACACGACACAACTTCCCCTTCCACTACCCTCAACTGATTTTCCATCAATTAATAAAAAATGCGCCCACTTAGACGAAAACTGTCCTTGGTTACACTATATAAATCACCAATCCGCTTTCCACTGTTGCAATTATTAATTTAATCCGTTCAATATTTACGAAGATATGCACGAACTGGCATACACATTTTTCGCGTTCCCATTATCTTCTAAACGAGAACAGTCACACTCAAGCCATTGAGTTGGCAGCGCAACTCGAATTCCAACTTTCGCATGCAGCAATTGCCAACAGTGTCCTACGTTATATAGCATCACGTTATATAGCGTCAGCTTTTATGATGCCCTTTTTATTGTTCCTTTTAACAATTAATGATTCATCATCGTTCCATTATGCTGAGTGTTAACACGCACGAAAAAATTTCATAGAAATTCCTAGCGAATTCGCTAGACAATTCTATTGTATTTCTACTGAACTTTTTATTAGTTTTTGGCCGTTTCCATCGAAATGTTCAATAGAACATATTCTATAGAAAAAATCAATAGAATTCCATTTTTCTATACAACTTATTCTATAGAGATATTTTCTGTGGAATTTTCTTGGTTCACATTCTCTAAGTTTTTTTTGTTTAATATTCTTGATGAAAAGAAAAGAAAAAGTAGAGTGAAAAAAACTTCGAAAATTTCAGCGGAGGAAATTTCATAGAAAATATCTCAATAGAATAAGTTGTACAGAAAAATATATTGATTTCTATTGAGTTATTCTACAGAATATATTCTATTGAACATTTCAATAGAGATGGCCAGAAGCTAATAGAAAGTTCAATAGAAATCCAATAGAATTGTCTAGCGAATTCGCTAGGATTTTCAACCGAATTTTTTCATATGTGAAGATTAATGGTAACAATGCGTCACGATTAATCAATTGTTTAACCCTCTATTGTGAAAGTCTGCCTGACTAGTACTTTTTTTGAGAATTTTTGTGCAATTGATGTAAAAATGCGAGGTATTTCTCAAATTGGTTCTCCTTTCTCATTTCAATCAGAGTGCAGTAGTCAGTCACGTGACTCCTTCACATCAGTTTTGTTCAGGAAATTCGTCCTTTTCTTTTCAATTATTTTCCCATTGTTTATCCAGACATTCTAGAACATTTGAGAACTTTATCAAATTTTTTTTTGAAAACCTCATAATTGTTTTGAATTCTTTAGAAAACTCCCAAATTATCCTACATTCCGATTAAAAAAACCAACGATTCTTTAATTTTTGAGAGAACTTGTAAACTTCCTTGAAGTTTCTATAAATCATCCTCTATTCACCTTTTCAAAAATGAATGTTATAAAGAATTTCCATTATGCCCTTTTTTCCGTGTCAAATTCAATATTTCTTATTTCGATTCATTGTTAGCTGTGAAATTTATTCATTAGTTGTGAAATTTTCATATTGCAATGAATGTGTTGCGCATGTGGTAATTCCTATGCTCATTGAATGAGATTTTGATCATAATCACAATCAAATTTCTTTTTGAACATAATTCACAGTTTAAAGTGCTGAAATTCAATGTTTGGTAATACTCTGGTAAAGGTGTGTGCCAACACTGCTATAATTTTTTTAATTCAGTTCACTCGGTAATTCAATTAATCTGCTGTTTATATTATCAATACTGTTACGACTAAAGAGTCCTTTATCTCAAATCAAATTCCATTAAAAAAAATGTCCAATTTAAAATAGGCAAAATGTTCATGTAAAATTCTAGTTTGTCGTTGAAAAAAATTGTTTCCCCAGAAATCATGCTCACGTGCTGACCCTTCACCTTTCGATGGGGAAAAATCCCACACCTTAGAAAATTCAGTTTCAAGCCTATTTTTTTCTATAATCCTCAGATTTATGAATGGGTAAATTCTGTATAACCCCAGAACCAGAATTTACGATCGGGATTTACCCAAACTGCAGTCATAAAATCTCTGGGACTGCTCCGTCACGGGGTGAAGTGTTGGCACGTGTGCTCATAAAACGAAACGTCCAGTCCTCGTGGACCCAGCGTCAACCAATAAGACAATTTAAATTACACAATCTCCACCCTCTTTCAACCAAATTCCAATAGAGATCGGCGGAAAACCCGAAACATCCAATGAACAATTCCGTTGACCCCTTCCTAAAGGTTTCCTACAATTTAAGAAACTCAAGAGAAATCTAAGAAGTGTAGACTTAGTATTATTCTGACAACCGTGGCGACAATCCTTAGTCATAGAGAACTCTCTTAACTTTACGTTTAATACCAATAGTAGAATTAATAATACAATTTAGTTATTAAATTCAGTTAGTGCAATTATCAACCAAAAACATTGAAAGGGATTAAGTGTGTGTAATTAGTGATGAAAAGACAAATATATTAACTGTGTTGTGAAAATTCGAAATACTAGTGTTGAATCCAATATCCTTTAATATCCTACTACATTAAAAAGAAAATATATATATAAAAACTATTATATAACATTACTTCTGAATTTGAGTGAACNTAGTTATTAAATTCAGTTAGTGCAATTATCAACCAAAAACATTGAAAGGGATTAAGTGTGTGTAATTAGTGATGAAAAGACAAATATATTAACTGTGTTGTGAAAATTCGAAATACTAGTGTTGAATCCAATATCCTTTAATATCCTACTACATTAAAAAGAAAATATATATATAAAAACTATTATATAACATTACTTCTGAATTTGAGTGAACTTTTAACAAATACAATGTCGTGCTTAGAATATCGTCACCTCATATGTTTAGCACCGAATAAAAAATTGAAACTTGAAATGACAGTTTGACTTCTCCATCCTTTCTCATGAATTTAAAATTCATGGTAATGGTTCAGATAATATTACGTAAATATCACCATTTTTGTTCTCTGCTGTTATGGAATATTGAGTCATAGCTTTTTATTCATAATAGAATTTTTTAATTTAGATATTATTATTATTCGTTCAAAGTAAAAAAATAGATCATCACTTTCAGTGGGTTGCATTCAGATTCTCCTATACTTAACGTAAAAAATGTCAGATAATCTGATAACTCTGGCTATTGATTCTAATCAACATTATTTGGAGAAAATTTTAGTACACTCAACTTTAAGGAAATTGAATCATTCTATTTTCCGCTGACCTAAATGATTTGGATAATTATAATTGGTTTATCAATCGGAAATAGAGAGAAATTAGGTATAGAATATTCATGTCTTGAATCAGAATTTAAAAATAACTTTCTATATCTTCACGCTATTAAGAAATATTAATTACCGTTTAATTTTCAGTAAAATTTCAAATTTTATAATTTTTCCCTCTCCAACTGAATTAAATGTCCTAAATATTACTACTGAATTGTCCATGAAATTTAATTTTTTTTCACCAGTAGACTAATCACATGATTGAAAAACCGCCATTTTCAGAGACTGCGATATTTTTTCATATAAATAATTCTATAATAATCCATTTTCCATTCTAAGAATAATTTTCCCTGAATTGTAATGAATTTTTCCGATTTCAGAACTTCACCAAAAAACGATTTCAAGCAAAAAAAATGATATTTTTGGAAGGTTGAACTATTTCCATTATTCATTCCTTAGAAGGAAATGTTGAAAAAAGCAAGTTTGTAGCATTCCCTTCGAAAACCGCTGCTAATCCATGCTTTATTTTTGATCTTCTTGTCAATTCAATAATCCTATTAACTAAAGATGGAAGAAACGTGAAGTTGTTTTATATCGAAATATCTCGAAACTGCCTGACCGCTAATCCTCAATTTTGATTGGTCAATGAGTCACGTGAAGTAGTCGCTGAAAGAAATCCTCGGTATTTTCAAATTCTTCAAATGGAAAAATTTTTTTCTGCGTCATATTTTTCATTTTTTCATGTGTGAAGTTTATCTTTATATCAAAACATATCTAAATTGCTTAATTGTTGATCATGAGAAAAAAATATAGTAGGGAAGGGTGGGATAAAATGGACACCAACTTTAAATAATGTCACGAATTGAATATCGATGCTGTCACAATTTCATTTTGGAGGTTAGAACTCCAATAACGGAGACATCAGACAGCGTCTCAATACGCTAGGCAAGTATCTCTAGTAGCGCCAACAGGCGGCGGAGAGTTGCAATCGTTGGGTGACAGGTTACTCCGAATCCCATATAAACACGTGTAGAATGGAGCCTGTTCAAAACCGTTTGAACGTTAAAAAAAGTCGGTCTAATCGTAATTGCTGTGTTGTGGGTTGCACGAATGTCGAAAAGAAAAGTCCTGGAGTGCATTTTTATACATTTCCGGGACGTTCTTGGGAGTTAGAACGGAAGAAATAGTGGATTAGAGCTATACGTCGTATCGCGTAAGTAAATGTAGTTTCTTTATGATTTAACGTAATTTATTGACGAAAAAAACTGTGAATACGTATAAATTAACCCTTTTCCTATGTTTTCAAATTAGTACTGTAATCATTTTTCTCCAGTTCAGATGGCAAACCATGGCAGCCTACTGCAAATTCCAGGATTTGCAGTGTGCACTTTTCTGGAGATGTCAAGTCCAACAATCCTCTCATGGAGGCATATAATCCGACAATTTTTCCTACAATCTATAAAAAGAGACAGCATTCGAGTTCTAAGAGAACAGAGAGACTTGAGATGAGAAGAAGAAAAGCGTACGTCACGAATTCATCTCTGGACAATTTTTGTGGTAAGTATCCCTTGACAAATTAGAAAACTGAATAGGCAAGTCACTCTTGAAATCTATTTCTTTTTGCAGGCGTTGATCACATGAGAGTTGATCCAGATGGGATGACAGTTGATGCAATCTCAAAAGCTAATGAAATAGCTGTCCAAACAGATCTGATATTGACTGAAGAGGAATTAATTACTGGATCAGGTTTATCAACATTATACTGTTGGCAAGATAGTGCGACACACGAGGTTTCAACACAAACTTCTATAACAATAGAGATGAAATCGAAGGAAAAAGTAGCAATTCCTTTACCAAAAAAATCGAAAACTATTCGAGTAGGTCCCGATAGTCCATCACGAGTCGGATTTTTAGGCTTCGAAGATGTCAAGGATGATGCCACGATGAAACAGCTTGGAGGAATTACATTATCGTTCTTCTATATTTTACTTACATTTATCCAACCAAAGCAAATAGGGCAACCCACTTATTACAGAATTCTGGATCCATCAAACAGACTGCTGTTATTTCTAATGAAAATGAAGCTTGGATTGAGTTTCGGAGCAATTGGATGCTTTTTCAAGGTGTCAAAAACTAGTGCTTCAACGATATTCCATGATGTGCTTGAAACACTGTATGAAAAGACAAGAACTTGGATTTTTTGGCCAACGAGAGAGGCAATTAAAGAAACAATGCCCTCAGCTTTCAAGAAATATCCAAATTGTCGTTGTATCATAGATTGTACTGAATTGCGTTGTGATACTCCACCAACAGTAGAGCAACGGATTCAGATGTACTCATCTTATAAGTCAAGTTTCACTGTAAAATTTCTAATTGGTATTAGTCCTTCAGGGATGATAACCTTCATTCCGAAAGGCTATGGTGGGAGAGCTACTGATGGATTCATTGTGAATCATTCTGGATTTATAGAATTGGTGGAGCCTGGCGATGAAATCATGGCGGATAAGGGTTTCCCTCAGATTAAAACTGCACTTCTGGAACGTCAATGTGTGCTAGTTATGCCACCATTTGCTGTTAATCCGCAATTTACAGCTCCGGAGGTCCAAGAGGGATACTCAATAGCGTCTGTGAGAATTCACGTGGAAAGAGCCATTCAACGTGTGAAGATCTTTGGAATTTTGCGACACATTCCTGTAGAATTATTGGAGTCTATAGACAAACTTATGTACGTAGCATGTGTTCTTGCAAATAATAAAGAGCCCCTCATTCGTACTGAAAATGAGACCTCTGAAAAGAATGTAGAAATAAATCTCCCAACTTAAGAAACATCATACAAACTTTATTTTTATAAAATTTGAACAAACATGAAACAATTCATGAACAATAAATATACTTGATAAATAGTACTGCCCTCTGTATAACTTATTATCACTTCAGGTTTTTCTTTGGTTCAGCGCTCATCATTCTTCAGATGCTTCTTCCTCATTATTTGCGCTTGCGAGTAGAGCAATGAAATGAGTGAAGTAAAAATTCTCAATCTTTGGGATGAGTTTGCTCAAAAATTCTTCGTCACGAAGAATTAACAGATGTACGAATTGAATTTTACAGTAAACAAAAAAATGACAAAGCTTCACACCAGTTACATACATTGATGCTTGTATCTGGGTATAGTACTTGTGAGTGGGATTCAATATGAGTTGACCTTCTTCATTGAACTTCAGATAATTGACGTTAATCTGACGATTTGGCCCATCAACAATCAACGAGTTTTCACAAGAATAGGGACATTTAATCTCGTGTAATTCGAACGTCTGCCCATTCCAAATGAACCCATCAGGACTGCAGGCCAAGAAAGGTTGTTGATGACAAATTATTAAACCGGTTTCATATACTTGCTGCTGACGAATAACACCGAAAACCTTCCTGGCGATGGGTTCCATATTCAGACCATAATGCATGGCCTTGGTAGTCAAATTGTTACCAGAACCTTTCCTGAATTTGACGGCCAAATTGTCAAAATCTTGACGCCTAGTTTTGATCTGATGTACTTTCTCGCTACAAGTTATTCGGATTGATCGCTCTTTGAACCAGGAAGATGTTTGTGATTGGTTTAAAGAGTAGAAACATACGTCAATCCATTTCACGTCATTTACCGCAACTTGAGAAGAGAAAAAAGAGGAGTAAATCGTAGGACATTCAAGTTCTACTAATTCCCGCTGACCATCTGGTAGAATCGACGACTCATAGGCATGGTATACTTTGAAAGTGTTCCCTTGTTGTAAAGCCAACAATTTGGAGAATAAATGACGACAAGACTGCTCATGTTCTGCTCTCACTCGTTCTCTTTCTTCCTTCTCATCAATACAAGTTTCCTCAGCTTTGATCATATTAATCATCGAGCAATTCTCTTGACGATGCACTAGAGAAACATTCTCTATATCCTTAATCGTGTAAACTTTTTTTCCTATAGTTCCTTTCGCTGATGGAAAAAACGAATCAATCGTGCATCCTTTTCTGTATTTTTCAAGTTGGTGTTCTGGTGGACGATTCCATTCCATCGGTAAATATGTTTTGGACAGAGTTTGCTCGCTATTCACCCATATGCACAATGCAGCAGCATGCTTACACAGTAAAAGGCCAGCTTTACATGTGCATTGGGTACTGAGGATTGAACGTCCATTCTGATGATCTATCTGTGAAAACAAATTGGATGGATACGTCAATTGGAAATTGCGGGGTTAGTAACAACAATTGATTGATCATATTTCAAATTTATAGTCACCTGAATAGTAGGTAAATAAATGTCTTCTTTCTTCTTCCTACTCTGAGCACCAGGAGTTTCTCTTGCCACCGAACCCTTTATTTCTCGATGAACCCCATCGATTATTTCCCTGACTTCTCCCACATGACATTTGGCTAGAGCTGTACCCTTTTTGATACTCTCTGGACGAAAAATACTCACATCAACAGGTTCGAAATTTGTAATTATATGAGTCATTTTTGCATAAATTTTCTCCTCTTCGATTAAAAAACAAATTAATTAATAATCAAACTCAATGAGCCACATGATCATTGATCCGCCACGAATTGCGCCAACTTGCCACCATGCAGCGCATCGATCGCTGACTGGAGATACTTGCCTAGCGTATAGTTTTAGTATAAGCAAAAAAAGGGGTAAAATGGACACCTTATTTTTTTCCAAACATAAAAATTTTCACTAAATTACTCAATTCATTTGATTGTTTACAAATTAACGCTGATGACGTTTTGCTCCGAAATTCACGCTATTATTATGCTGTCTTCGACCAAGTCTTCGCTGCGCATGCGCGGACGGACGATTGGTAACAGGTTTGGGATATTCAAATTCAAAAACATATTACATATTTTATATGTTTATTTAACGAGAGTTGGTAATTCGGTTTTACCTCCCCCCTTGCTTACGTAGTTTTTTCTATTGTGCGTGGAACAAAGGCCGTGTGAGAACATCCCCTGATTATTCAGAGGGAAATTAAATTGAAATTAAGTCATTATTAGATTGGGAGTGAATGAATTAATAATTAAAATCGAAGAAATGGTCAGAAATCCAAAAAGGAAAACTACGCGGCAGTCATGGGACAATATTTCGATGGCAAAAGCAATAGAAGATGTTTTAAACAACGCACCTTTGCTAACCACAGCAAAGAATCACAATGTACCGAGGAATACCCTACGACGTCGGGTGGAATTGTACAAGGCATTCCCTGATATGGAAATGGCTCTCATGAAAGGTAAGTTTTTTTTTT
>NW_021680549.1:697263-703106 GCF_001412515.2 Diachasma alloeum
TAATAATTAAAATCGAAGAAATGGTCAGAAATCCAAAAAGGAAAACTACGCGGCAGTCATGGGACAATATTTCGATGGCAAAAGCAATAGAAGATGTTTTAAACAACGCACCTTTGCTAACCACAGCAAAGAATCACAATGTACCGAGGAATACCCTACGACGTCGGGTGGAATTGTACAAGGCATTCCCTGATATGGAAATGGCTCTCATGAAAGGTAAGTTTTTTTTTTTTATTTTCCCTGATATGGAAATGGCTCTCATGAAAGGTAAGTGTTTTTTCTAAATTTTTAAGTCAATCCTGAAGTACATCTAATCACGTAACACCTATTAATCTGAAAATGGCGATTCAACATGACGATCTTGGTTGATGGCATAATGGAAGAAACGTCTTGATACTGTGTAGAAATGAAAAAAATCACAGAATCTTTCATCAATTCTCTTGCTTGCGAATGGAAGCATTTCATTCGTGTGATATCCGCATTCTACAATCTCGCTTGGAAATGACATTGCCCGATTCATTTTTTCGTAAATTCGATGATTAAACGGGAAGAAATAATACTGGAAGATCCAACTCATTCTGTCAACTCATTTTTAGAGCTGAAAAATTTCCGCCTCATCTATCAATTACTTTTTTTTGGAATTGCTATCCATTTTGAATCATTTGTCGGCAATATTTTGAGAGATAATCAATTTCGATTATTCATGATCCCAAATTTTCTGGTTCGCATTAGATTTTTCAGCGTTTTCAAAACAATTCTTTCCTTGTAAAATAAGGAATTCGGCTCTGGTTTGAATCGTGTGTATTCAAAAAATGCTGGGATAATTATTTCTAGGACGTGAATGAAGAATTTTTCTGCTTTTTCGAATTCTTCTCCGCACTGTTAGAAATTTCCTGAAAATTAAGTGATAACTTCACTTGAATTTCCAGTGTTGTAAATTTTGAATTTCCAAGTTGAATTTTCTTTTCGTTAATTATTCAGCTCGAAAATCCAGAAAATTTGAGAATTTTTATGTTAAATCATCATTGAAATTTCAGTGATTCCTTGAAATTTCAGTTGACGATTTGAATTTCTGAACTCATTGCCAAAATTAGACATGATTTTTATTGAATTTTCAGTGATTTGAAAATTCAAGTAATTATTTCCGGAATTTTCAGTATTTTCGTTGATTCTTATGATGAAATGGGCCTGAAAATTAGAACTTTCCAGAATATTCCAGAATTTTACTGAATTTTCAGGGAGAAAATGACTTGAATTTCCGTATAAAGCACGTGAAATTCCAGAATGCAACTGAATTTTCAGTGACAGAATAACTTGGAATTTCGTATGAAACAGTGAATGAAAAAAATTGCAGGAATATTTTCCAGAAATTTCAGGTGTAATTTTTAGACAGTCCGGTTATTGACCAAATTTATTCTGATTGGACAGGTATGGGGAGTCGTCAGACAATTTTCAGTCCTGTGCAAGAAGAGGAATTAGCGATTTACTTGAAAGAGAGGGAGAGTATCTTATCTGGCTTGATAACATCAGAATTACGTCAATTGGCATATCAAATTGCTGAAGTCAATGGAGTAACCCATCCTTGGAAGAATGGCAAAGCTGGAGAGGATTGGATGAGAGGATTTTTGAAAAGGTGTGGAACACTATCTCTGCGCACACCTCAAGCAACATCTGTCGCACGAGCTATGTGTTTCAACGAAATTCTTGTTGGAAATTTTTTTACATTACTTCACAAAGCTCTCGAATCAAAAGAAGATACAATAAATGCACAAGTGCGGTTCCCCCCCGAACGGATCTTTAATGTGGACGAAACGGGATTCAGTATCAATACTAAACAGCTGGGAAAAATCATTGCAGAGAAGGGCAAGAAGCAAGTGGGCAAAAGAGTTCCTAGTGATCGCGGAAAACTGGTATCGGTTGAACTGTGCATATCAGCCGATGGAATTTTTTTGCCACCTGTTTTCGTCTTTCCCCGTAAAATAATAAAGGCTTCATTATTGAATGGAGGCCTCCTGGGGAATGGCCAATCCAAGTGGTTGGTTTACAGCTGAACTATTTCTGAGATGGTTCCAGTGGTTCGTGGGGACTGTAAGACCAACACGTGAAAACCCAGTCCTTTTGCTCCTGGATGGTCATGCCAGTCACACGCAGAACGTGGAAACACTAGAATACGCTCGTAAAAAGCATGTCACCATCCTATGCTTTCCACCTCATTGCACCCATCGTCTTCAACCTCTGGATGTTGCTGTAATGAAGCCCCTCTCAACGTACTATGCTGAAGAAATAAACACCTGGATGAGGCAGAATCCAGGGCGGATTTTAACGGAATATTCAATCTGCATCCATATACATCCATATAATCCAGAGATTTTTTCAGCCACTGATTTTGCCCCAGCACAGGTGACAAATCGCCCTGAACCGGAAGCACCCACTGATCTCCAAACATGCGAGGAATCGGAAAGCCCTTCTAGTGATTCAAATGATGAGAGCCAGGAAGGATCATCTACACGGAGTCCTACTCCCTCCCTCCTCAATGGGAATGTTCTCCCAAGTCTTTCGCAAACGGAGGATCATCGAGACACCACTCAGAACCACCATTCCCCAATCCCAGGGCCCTCTCGTACTCCAACGACCCCAAAACCAAAGAGGACCACCAGACGAAATAGAGAGATAAATTATGTGGTTGATGATTCTTCAGAGACAAGTGGAGATGAATTGCAAGAAATTCTCCCTGAATCGAAAGTGGGACTCACATCGATTCCTTGGAAGATCTCACGGAATCACCCATTTGAAATTCCACTAACGTCCCTCGAGCCTTTCCCGACTACTGAAGACGAACCAACTCGCAAGAGACGTGCTAAAGGACGAACCACTCGGTTGACCAGTCGCAAATATATTGAAGATTTGAGAGCTAAGAAAGAAGAAGTCCGAAAGAAAGAGGAAAGTAAGAGGAACAAACCAAAGAAGAATTGCGCGAGCAAGACAAAACCTTCCAACGCAAAGCCTACTAGAATCCCTCGGAAGAAGCAAAAGAAGACAATTCCCGAAGCAGATGATGATGACAGTGATGCAGCTTGCATCTACTGTGATGCCTTGTACTCGAAGTCAAATGGAAGATGGATTGAATGCGAATCTTGTCATAGTTGGGCTCATTTTTCTTGTGCTAATATCTCATCTGATGCGGAAGAACCTGATTTTATTTGTGATAAATGCCCATAAATACGCTCAACTACAAATCGTCTCTCATGTCCGTCCAAATCGAGTTTTAATCTTAGTAAATCGATCCCCAATGAAAGATAGTTATTATTATTTTCATTATTATTATTGTTTCTATCATTATCATTTTGTTATTCCCCTGATTCTCTAGAAAATTAATTAATTTCATTAATATACCCATTGTACCCCATCCCCTCAGAATATTAATGTTATTCATTTTGCTCCAGTCATCCATATTATTCCCCTCTCCCTTATTTTCCAGAAACACTTTTCAAAAATTTTAAATAAATTTTTTTTATTGCAAATATTTCCAGCATTACTGTCAGTTTACTCATATTACATTTATCAGCTATTCATTTATCGTAAGAAAATAGATTTTAACTATTTAAATTTCAGAAGAAAAACTTTTTCCCTGACATTGTTTGAGTGATCATTTTTCCACACTCATCCACTGATTCATTCAAGTGCCCATCTTATTCTGAAATATTTTGAGAAAATTCAAATCACTGAAAAAAAAATTTATTTTGAAATTTTTCGGGTGTCCATTTTATCCCACCCATATTCGAATTTATCAGGTGTCCATTTTACCCCAGGTTCCCCTATTTCTAAAATTTTTTAACACACAAATTATTCTTTACTTCCCAAATTTTAATTTTTTCATATTTATCATACGCACAAATGATCAATTCTTGCTTCTCAGATTTTCATAGATAAATTCTAAACTCTACAAAATTGATGAAAATTCTTCGGTTTCCCAAATAATTTGAGAAAAATTTCTGGGAAATTAATTCATAACCCTCCCCTCATTTTTCAACAATTACAGATTTTAATTAGATTATTTTAAAAAGTAAAAAAAAGAATTCATCGAAAATTAGAAATTATTCATTGATGTTTCACTCTTCATTCTCTTCATTCTCTTAATTCTCTTTAAGTCATTCATATTCTGACGAATACTTATCCCCAAGATGTCCTCCAAAAATGTCAAAATATGACATTATCTGTAAAATAGTGGCATAATAAAACATTTGATGTCATACTTTAACAGATTCTGTCAAACACAACATGTCATAATTTGTCATACTATGACATTTTCTGACGAATACCCCTGCTCAACATGTCTTCCAAAAATGTCAAAAGATGGCATTATCTGTAAAATAATAACATAATAAAACATATGAAGAACATGTACTCCACCGACAGAATTTGTTAAACTCGAATTGCCATTTCTGTGAAAAAAACTTCAAAAAATATCATAAACCGATAAATTATGACAGATCCCTACAAAATATGATAATAAATGACAAAAGGGGTCATTTTACTTCCCTTCTTCTTTGGATAATCTGTCAGAATTTGTCATATTCTGTGAATAAGTATCATATTATGACATATTGTAACGAAAAATGTCCATCAAATGTCACACGAGGAGAGTAAACTCCGAGAACATATGAGAAATTATGACACATTCTATGAAAATTTCTCAGATTATGACAGATTTTTTTTTTGGAAATTATGATATTTTCTGAAATACCGGTTCCAAAACACAATTTTCCGACCATTTCTGACTAGATATGTCAAATTCCGACATATTTTGACAGATTCTGATACAGTTTGACATATTCTGACAATTTTTCTACCGAAAAATTTGTCAAAATCTGTCAGAATTTGACATTTTCTGGCAAAATTTAACAGAATATGTCGACCTGATTTCCACGAGGGTAATTACGGATGGCGCCATGTGTCCCACTATAGCACAAATAATCGTCAACAAGGTCCGCGATTCTACCGGGTGTCCACTGTTAATTACACACATATATATCCCAAGTAGACTATTTTGAATTTACACTGCGTAGCGCAGTCTCATTTGAATTGAGACATCAATCTAACATCATTGAATGGTTTAATAAAATTGAAAATGCAAATAAACTCGTTGTAAATTTATATAATTTTATCGAAGAGTAATTAATGGAATTTTAAAAGAAAGATTTCAATGTTTGATTTTGAGTCAACGGCTGAGCCTCAACCTGTTGGAAATTGCGAGCGATTTTTTCTGGATCGAGAAATGGCGTGCTTCTAAAGATGGTTTTGAACCAGCGAAGACTCCTAGACACCACTGGACAATGTTGTCACAACTCTACTTTTCAATTGAAAACAGACATCATCTTTACAGACATTATCACACCATTTCTCGACCCGCTCTTTCATTTGAGCCCAAAAAACGTTAATATCTTGTTTGACATCTCTGCTACAAACTCTGGTTTTCAACGCTGGTTTTTAAGCAGAGTTGTGACAACATTGTCCAGCGGGATCTAGGAGTCTTCCCTGGTTCAAAACCATCTTTAGAGGCATCAGCACGCCATTTCTCGACCCGCTCTTTCATTTGAGCCCAAAAAACATTCATATCTTGTCTGACATCACTGTTATAAACTCTGGTTTTCAATTAAAAACCAGAGTTGAAAAACACTGCTCTGGTTTTTCAATTAAAAACCAGAGTTGAAAACAAAAGTTTATAACAGTGATGTCAGACAAGATATGAATGTTTTTTTGGACTCAAATGACAGAGCGGGTCGAGAAATGGCGTGCTGATGCCTCTAAAGATGGTTTTGAACCAGGGAAGACTCCTAGACCCC
>NW_021680549.1:703348-704313 GCF_001412515.2 Diachasma alloeum
TTTTCAATTGAAAACAGATATCATCTTTAGAGACATTTGTCATGTTTAGAGGCTCTAGCACGTCATTTCTCGACCCGCTCTTTCATTTGAGCCCAAAAAAACATTCATATCTTGTCTGACTTCTCTGCTACAAACTCTGGTCATCAACTCTGGGTTTTCAGTTGAAATTGGAATTGTTAATTTACACAATAATAGGAGTGCATTGACGATTTTTTCTTAACTCGCAAAAACTTCAAACAATTTGCTACCGATTGGTGATAAATTTTTTTAGAAATAATGAAATAGGGGGGATAACGCCTTTTTTTTCAGGGGTGATTTTTCAAAAATTTATTTTAAAAAAAGTACTAACTAGCAAATGTTTTTTATTAGCTCGCAATTTTCTTCAAAACTACTTCAATGAGGAAAAAAATAAACATTTGGAATATCTATACATGAGGGGCTAATTGATCGGATCTTCATTTGTGCTATAGTGGGACACATGGCGCCATCCATAATTAATATCGACTGCAAATAAAACGAATGCAATTTCTACTCTACCGACACTGTTTGGCCGACAGCAAGGATGGTGGCAAAGAGGATAGACCTGAGTAGAGGCCCGGATCGGGGGGTTTGACTGACTCCAAAAATGTTAGTTGGTACCCCACGGGAAAGGCGGCGTCCCGGTCGAATTGTCGGTAAATGTGAGTCGGGTGCGTGAGCAACTCGGCAGTAGCAGTCCCGCTGTGACAGGGACAGGTTCAAAGGGAGAATTTTGTCCTCCTTGTACTCAATGTTTACTTTATGATTTTCAGTTGATTTATTCGCCGACTAATTAATATTAAGGGATGAAACAAAGACTGTTCAATGGAGAATTAAATTCCCCATCCATCAACCCCCGTTTCATCCCTTAATCTCTGCAATAAAAAAATTAATATTGCGACGAAAGTCACGGCGCTATAAGAAACCCAATGTTTTCTCGGCGCAGA
>NW_021680549.1:707050-709421 GCF_001412515.2 Diachasma alloeum
AAGGAATAATTTACTATCCCTGAATTTGGTTTCTTTCGTTAATTAATTGTTTCACCGAGTTATCTTTTTCTTGCATCATTGAATACGTTTATTTTCTTCTGATTAATTTTGTATTCTGTTATGCTATTGTCATCCAATCAAATCACCTAATTATCATCAGGCTCATAGATGTGCCACATTAATCGATAACAATTTAGGGTAAATTTTCTGAAAAATAGAAAAAAAAATGAGAAAAAGATGTCAATTATTGTGTCGTGGGTAGAGCTGACTTAGCTACTGTTGCCTAGGGAATTTGTTCTTCTCTATTTATTTGTTGTTCATAGCAATTTTTTATCAGTAAAATTAGTTTATTATTGAAATGTAAGTATTGATTGTGAGAGGCTCTATTTGATTTTTTTCGGGTTTCAGATTGTACTTTTCTGGTTGAAGTGATAAAATAATTTAAGTGGCAGTGCTCAACAATCATCTGAGAATGCTGTTAAGGCTGGGAGACACGCTTAGCAATGAAATCATCATGGATGACAAAATGTGCCTTCATAATGTGGAAATCATGAAGGGAGACGCCATGGAAACTATTGGTTTATTGTTACGTCTGAAAGCATCTCCTGGTTCAAGGATGAATGGGTACATGATTTGTTTTTTACATTGTCAATATATTTTCACAGAAAAAAAACCAGTTTAATTTGCTTTTTTCTGGAATTAGAAAATGGAAGATATTTTTTTGTTTGTAATCGATTCCATTTTGCTTTAATTTTCTGGCAAACTGAGTAGATTTACAAATGTGCTGACAATCCTTAACTCCTCCAAACCCTTCATTTTTCTATTTTGTTTTTTTATCTACAAGAAAATCCTCAAAATCTCAGTATAAAATTTGAAAAAAATCCGATTTCGGACTCAAAATCTGCGTTTACTTCGTCTCAAAGTTGCAATGTATTTCATTTGTTCCCGAAACGTCAAAAATTTAAATTTTTCTCGCAATTGTTGCGTTTTTATAGGAAATTATAAAAATTTCCAGATGATAAATATTCAAATCAATAATTTATTCAAGTGCTAATTATCGAACTAATTTCCCTTCAGGAATGCAGGAATGTAAGAAGGAGTACATGCTTCATCAAAATGAACAAAAGCTACGAGACCTGGAGCACGAATACATGGCTCATTGTCACTTGTTTCTTCGTTTCAATCCAGAAGGACGGACCGCCTATAAGGACAACAAACGAAACTCAGACGATGTATATTGATTAAAGACATTGGTTCTTCAGAGATGCGATCTAATCAGAAAGTCGACTAAACAAGCTAGTGGAGTAGTCGAGACAAAATTAAAATTCGTTGTCAAAAATCAAAGAAAACATTTCGAATTTTTTTATTAATTTATTTTCTTATTTTATTGGAGTCATTCATAAGTTTTAAGAAATCTAATGTTCATTTCGTTCATCAATTCCTCAATTTATTATTTTAATTTTGTCATTCTTATTGCGTGACATTTTTGGTAATTTGGTAATTAAGTAATTTGGTAATTGAGGAATTAATTAGAAGCAACTGAAAAAATCACTTTGAATTCTGTATTACTTTCATTGAATTATGTTAATAAAAATTTACCAAATTTTTATCAAATAATTTTTGTCTTCATTCTCATATTTTGCTCACTTTTCTTTGGTGTTATTGGTTTGGTTTTTATTTTTTCTTTGAAAAAATTTGTATTTTCAATTTTAATATTGCTAGAGATATAAATTGTAATACTTATAGCATTATTATTTGTCTGTGTTCATATTCGCGGGTATCTTCTTAATATAAATTGCACCAATGGGGTGAATTTCTTCTTCAGGTTTACACTGACGGATAAGAGATCGTACGTCGTCGTATTCCTGCCAATATCCTGAGGCTCGACGACAGTAGCTAGTGAAGTGATCTTCCTGTTCGTTGATCACACCAACGAGTCTGAAAAATTAATAAATAAAAATACAGAAGGAGGTAAGGGACAATTTTGAAAAATCTTTCTAAAACATCTGTAACATACAATTGAATAGGAGTGGTGGACCAAAATCAATTTTCAACCTATCTCAAAAGCTCAAATTCAGATGATGAAAGTGAAACTTGTATAGAAACCTGTTAAGTAATGAAAAACAATAGCGAACAATAAAGTTCTTCTAAAAATTTTATATCTTCATCTTATTTAAGGAGATTTCTAGAAAAATAAAGTAGAAACTAAGAATATCTCGGTCATTTTTCTAAAGCACTAGCAAATATTAATGATTCTTGAAAATCCAGGGGCTACGGATGTACTCGATGGTAAACTTCACAGAATGTCAAGAAAACGAAAACTTACCTGTACTTGCAATCTAATGTCAATTCTACTGGAAAAGTATTCAAG
>NW_021680550.1:0-2119 GCF_001412515.2 Diachasma alloeum
TTCTATGTCGAATATCATTGCTGTGGCGATAATAATACACCACAGGATGAACAGTGCATTGATCATTGTTGTAATGGAACGATTGAGCAACGTCTTGAGCGACGAAAGGANATGAGCGGTCGCATGATAGTGCGCCTCTGCTTCAACTCCAAAATCATTTTTATGCAACAAAAGATTACCCATGTTATATCGATTCTTATAGTGCTGTCCAGCACCATCTGTAACATAGATCAATTTGTTTACCACAGCACAGACTTGTTTTATGTGTCGTATCAGAATCTGTTGCATTAAATGAACTGCAGTAGTATCGTGAACGAGACTGTCAGATAAGAGGACTAGACTTCTATCTCGAATATCATTGCTGTGGCGATAATAATACACCACAGGATGAACAGTGCATTGATCATTGTTGTAATGGAACGATTGAGCAGCGTCTTGAGCGACGAAAGGATAATTCTCCGAAAAATCGGCCTGCCCTAGAATTTCACCCTCAATTAAATTCTCCTTTCGTTCTTTCACGAAAGCGTTTTGTTGTATGTCAATACTTTCAATCTCTCACAAAGTACATCAACAGGTTCATACACTGGAAGTCTTTGGGTCTGTAATGTTATTCTATCCACAGATTGCCAAGTCCTGAATTCTAGAGTTTCAATCACAGCATCGTGGAGGAGTTCTTTCAGCTCGAGCGATAATGCTTCAACTCCAGGACAGTTTTTACACTCATCTAAGTGGCATTCAGCCGTTGGATTAGGGCACAATGAGTCTTGCAAGACAGTCTTTATAGTCGGTGAGGGGACATGACAAGTTTTTAGTGAGAGTAGAAATGTTGATTGCATCCAACATCAGCTTACAATTTTGATGATGGGTACAGACACATACCACGCGCGTACCACTCGCTCCTGCCAATACACAGTGTTCCCGCCTCAATTCCGCAAACTTGCTGAATCCCACTGCAGACTCTGGATGAGCAATTTTATATTTATCATGAAGATCATTAAAGTTCTCGAGGACCATCCGCTTCTGCATTATTTTCTTCACGTCGTTGATTCTGACTGACACTTTATCCTTCATCCCTGGCATCATCCGACTGTTACTCACATAAAAACTCCGGACCTTTTCAACTGTCTCTGTGGGCAATGATTTCCCAGCCTTCACAACTGCTGAAGCAAATATTCCTCTCTGTTCTCGCAATTGTTTTGCTCTCATAGCCATGTACCTTGTCGTACCAAATTCACAGCTCACCTTTCGCTCACTCCATGAAGGTGGAGCAATAGTCAAGAGTTGAATACGTTCAGAATATTCTGTCATCGTATTGAATTTTTGCTTGAGTCTATCCAACGTTTCTTCCAATTCCAATTCTCGTGGGGAAGGAAAATTTTCTGGAATGTTCCTGTGGTGCTCTGTCTCTGAATCATCATCTGCTGTTGGAGCATCGTACTCCTCTGAAGCTTCGTTGAAAATCACATCCCCATCAGGATCAATTGAATAGAAGGAATTACCTGATCTCAAAGAACTCCCTGCGATATTGCTCGTAGAAATGTCTACTAAAAATGGTGTGGCACTGGACGAACGATCGGCTGGAACATTTGATGACTATGAAGAGACTTCCCGATTCGATGAAGATTCAGAGGGTAGTGATCCAGGAATGTAAGTCAAAGCTCTTTTCCTACAGGAGCTACATAGTTTTGCATTTTCTGACAAGAATGGAAATGTCTATCGTAGTATTTTTGAGATTGAACGCAGGTCTTTTCCATTGTGACCTTTCTCCCCAGGAACTCGCATTGGATTTGCACATCTTTCGGCATGCGGCATTTTGTGGAATAGGAATGAAGAACAGTTCTGATCATTCAAAAAAAGGGAAAAAAATAATAACGATCGATTGAGTCTACAACTTCACTACTGAAATATTTTATACCATTACTTACCTTGATTAAAGTTGATGGAGAATAAATACAGGAGAATAACCGTCGGAGAATTTCTGTTAACGATACTGTAATGAACCGTGTAAGATGTTCGATACTCAAGTGTGTGATGAGGACTAATCAAACGGTTATTATTGAGGCAACTCTATGGCTCGTATGGAAACTGAATTCCGAGAAATCGGTTGTTTATTCTCACC
>NW_021680550.1:3604-11414 GCF_001412515.2 Diachasma alloeum
CCGCTTCTGCATTATTTTCTTCACGTCGTTGATTCTGACTGACACTTTATCCTTCATCCCTGGCATCATCCGACTGTTACTCACATAAAAACTCCGGACCTTTTCAACTGTCTCTGTGGGCAATGATTTCCCAGCCTTCACAACTGCTGAAGCAAATATTCCTCTCTGTTCTCGCAATTGTTTTGCTCTCATAGCCATGTACCTTGTCGTACCAAATTCACGGCTCACCTTTCGCTCACTCCATGAAGGTGGAGCAATAGTCAAGAGTTGAATACGTTCAGAATATTCTGTCATCGTATTGAATTTTTGCTTGAGTCCATCCAACATTTCTTCCAATTCCAATTCTCGTGGAGAACGAAAATTTGCTGGAATGTTCCTGTGGTGCTCTGTCTCTGAATCATCATCTGCTGTTGGAGCATCGTACTCCTCTGAAGCTTCGTTGAAAATCACATCCCCATCAGGATCAATTGAATGGAAGGAATTACCTGATCTCAAAGAACTCCCTGCGATATTGCTCGTAGAAATGTCTACTAAAAATGGTGTGGCACTGGACGAACGATCGGCTGGAACATTTGATGACGATGAAGAGACTTCCCGATTCGATGAAGATTCAGAGGGTAGTGATCCAGGAATGTAAGTCAAAGCTCTTTTCCTACAGGAGCTACATAGTTTTGCATTTTCTGGCAAGAATGGAAATGTCTGTCGTAGTCTTTCTGAGATTGAACGCAGGTCTTTTCCATTGTGACCTTTCTCCCCAGGAACTCGCATTGGATTTGCACATCTTTCGGCATGCGGCATCTTGTGGAATAGGAATGAAGAACAGTTCTGATCATTCAAAAAAAGGGAAAAAAAAAATAATAACGATCGATTGAGTTTACAACTTCACTACTGAAATATTTTATACCATCACTTACCTTGATTAAAGTTGATGGAGAATAAATACAGGAGAATAACCGTCGGAGAATTTCTGTTAACGATACTGTAATGAACCGTGTAAGATGTTCGATACTCAAGTGTGTGATGAGGACTAATCAAACGGTTATTATTGAGGCAACTCTATGGCTCGTATGGAAACTGAATTCCGAGAAATCGGTTGTTTATTCTCACCTCCACTCGGAATCTTTGATTTCATTGCGCTCCCATTTTTTGTACCCATTGTCCAATGTTTGTGTACAGAAATCCCAAGGTCATTTCCCAAAGAAATGCGGACAACGTTTGATTTCTCGGAGTTCGAAACCCGATCGGCACCCATTGGGTTTCGAACCCGAATCTTCGGATTAGAAATCGCTCGCCCTACCGACCGAGCTACCGTTGCCTTTCAATTTTTATTCAGTAGTAATACCCCGAGTGCTTTAAAATTATCGGGTATTTCCCGATAACTTCGTTGTAAACAAACAAAAGTGTCAAGTTTTGCAGGTTTAAAAATCCCGAGCGCTTGCGCGAGGAATTTTCCTGCAAAACTTGACACGATCGTTTGTTTGCAGGAAAGTTTGAGGGAAATACCAGGTAATTTTGAAGCACGAGGGGTATTTGTCGGATTATTTTTCACGTACGGATTTTGGTCAGGAGTGTCGTTTACGCAACCTCAAAATTACATCCGGGAACAATTGAAGAGTTAGTACGAAATATCCGGAAAAATATATATGTAAGTACGAAATAACCGAAGAAATATATATGTTACTGCGAAATATCCGAAATAAAATTTCCTTCCAGCTTGTCATTTGTCATCAAATGCTGCATTCTGATTGGCTCTGACTGTCCAAAATCCGTACGTGGAAAAATAATCATCATGATAAGTGAAAAATCATGTGAATTCGAGCAATTAACGCTATTGCGAAAGATATTGGGCATGTCTGCCAGGTACAAGAGTGAAGTTAGGGGGTAAAAGTTTGAAACAATGTTAGACTCATATCGTAGTTGACTTTAAACATGCCAATGTGCTATTCCGAAGTATAAAAAAAATCCAGGGTAGCTGAATTGACATGGAATGTTTCATGTATGATCGGAAAAGCGAATTTTCCATGGAATTTTTTTCTTTTTCTCATTTCCATATGGCTATCCCATTTTGAAATACCCCGGAAAAGTTGAGTAATATCATCATCCATCGAAGAAAAAAAAATTATTCGATTTTTGAATGGCCCCTGCGAAACAGAGGGATTAAAATAAAGAAAAACTTTAAAAATGGCTTAGTATTGACCCTCCTGGTACTGTTGTATTTTTAGTCTCAAAGTATATAAAAAAACGAAAAAAATCTTTTTTTATTTATTAAAATCGGCCAATTTGTTCGCAAGATATGATTTTTCAAAAATTTGAGCTTTTGTTATTGGTCCTGGCCAAACAATTAATGTTAAAGGAGTGAAAATTTAGAGAAAGTATGTACTCATGTAGTACTTGACTAGGAGCATGCTAATTCAGGATTCTGAGAACCAAAAAAATCCAGGGTGGCTGAGTTGACATGGAATGTCCCTTTTCAGCTGCATGCAAATGGTTTTTCATATTCATCAATGTTTTCAAATGTCTTTCGAATGTTTCGATTTAAAATGTTTCTCAAATATATGTAAATGGTTTTTAATCTTCTTAAATATTGGTTCCGAATGGAAACATTGTAATCATTCAAATTTAAGTTGTCGATATTTCTTGATATATTGAATCATTATGATTCAAAAAGTCCAAAAGTGCAATTTTTAAACCATATCCTTACGTATACATACGTACATGTATGTGTGTACGTATGTAAACAAATTTTGCTTCGATTCTTCGCTAATGAATCGATTGCATTGAATCTTTTTTTCCCTCCAATGTAAGTATTGTTGAGCCCTATCAATTGCCATTAATTAAAATTCACTCCATTAATTACTTTTTAAAATTTTTGGATTTTTGAAAATATTTTTTTTCACGATAACTAGAAAAAAATGTTTTCAGTTAATTGAATGATCGCTTAAAAAATTTGTTTGGATACGCTTTTGACAGAGTTCGAAGATGAAGGCGATATCAATAATCGTTATATATTTGCAAGTTTGAAAATATTCTTTAATTTCTGAAAATCAGGATTCTGGGGATACCTTTGGACATCATGCTTCATTTGAATTCAATTATAGCTTAAAATACTTGTTTTAATGCAATCAATTCGACGGTAAAAGATGATTATGATAGCTTTATTAGTTCATTTGTTAGTTTATGATGATTGTTGAACATTTCCAGTTTTCCATGTTTTTAATTATTATTTTCCATGAATTTTTCTGAAAGTTAGCTTCCTGATGGTTTCTTTAAATGTAATGTTTCAAATTCATTTAAATATGTATAAACTAAATGTTTATACTAAAATTTTATCGAAGGGCTGAGGTAGAGAGAGAGAACCCTAAAAAAAGCTAACTCATCCCCATAGAGCTATCATAGGAAAATTTGAATAAAGTACGAATGGTCTTGCCTGAAGAGAGAAATATAATTTTGAATTTTAAGAATTTCAAACATGCAGAAACCGTCGCATTTGCCGTTTACGCAGACTTAGAATGTTTAATAGAGTCAAAAGAGAATGATCATGATATCCCTCATAGTATCGCATCCTACGTGAAATGTGCTGTTGATGATTCATTATCACAAGTCAAAACCCATCGAGGTCCACATCGCATTGAGTGGTTTTCAATGGAGATGAAGCTGCTATTATACAGAGTAGATAAATAGTTGAAGACCAAACTGAAAAAGGAAAACTTATCAACTCAGCAAATTGAGGATTCCGTACCAGCAGTGACATGTTACATGTGTAAAAACCCTTTGAATGAAAGTGATAAAGTTCGTGATCGCTGTCATTTAACCGGAAAATATCACGGGGCTGCGCATAGGAGTTGTAATCTTGCATATCAAAATTCTCCTACTATTCCTAACTCTTCTAGTTAATAAAGAACATTATATTTCTTTCACTAAATGAATAGCAGGGATTTGTCTAAATATAAGATTAAACGACTCATTCCGTTTCATGTGTGATGTCTGGCGAAATTATCAGCGTCGGAGGACTATCTTCTCAATTAGGTTCTCTTACCTTTTCTTTAAAATATTGAATTGCAGCTCGATTTTGACGGGAAATATTAGAAATAAGGGACCATTCCAGTATTACGTAAGCAAGTTTTTGGCTGATTTTGACCCCCCCCCCTTCCCCCTTGTCACCACATGTCAGATATTCACGACCCCCCCCCCATCTTACGTAAGCAATCACTATACTGACCCCCCCTGCGCCTCACTCCAGGAAAATTTTTCCAACAATAAGCAAAGAAAAAAATAAAGAACTTCGATTAAATGATCAAATGAAACATTGCAACGTTTGTAAGTAGAAACTCTTTATTCTTTGGATTGAATTGCTGTCACTTTGGACTAGTTCCAATGACTTAATCAATAAGTTCCTTGGAATGCACGAATATTCTTTTTACGCCTCACATGACCAGGGACTCATAAGCCATTTGCCAAGATTCGAAATAACTTCAGGACCTGACTCGTCCGGCTCAGGGTCAGTTTTCTCCCCCTCCTCTGTGTCAACTTCTCCTTCCGGAATCCACTCTGCATCTTCGGCACCAGTATTAACACTATGAATGATACACATTAATTCCCTTGCTCTCCTTGCTGCGATGCGTACAGGACGTGAAAATCGAGCGTCAGTGCTTAGGGTTTTAAGGGAGTGCACATCTTTGCTGTGCTTCATCATTGACTTTTGTGATGCATGATAAAGATTACATTTTTTGCATATCCTGTTATTCAATTGTAACATACCAGATAGACAGAAGAAATCGTATGGTATTTCTGGGAAATTCGGGTCAGTTGGCTCCACGTCCACCGCGCAGCGTACCAACAAACTAGCGAAATGTCCATTGTCGTCTGACTGTTTGCTTACTCCAAGACTATCGGAGCTGTTGTTCGCTCGAATAGGGGGTGGAAAGAATCCTGATGGTACAATTTTTCGAAGACTACTTCTTGGTGAACCACAGCATTGAACTGATTGACACTTTACTATTTGGAGGAAATACTGACTTTCTCGAACATGATTTTTGTACCAAATCATGTCTACGTCAGCTGGATGATGAGGCTCAGTTGGATCAATATATGTTGCCTCTACAGTATGATCATCGATCATCGTAGAACCCCAGACTTCAGCGAGCACCTTCCCTGCATGAGCGAAATTCTTTAGTTCAAGTTGCGAATCTGTTGTTCTACCTCTCGAATCCAGATGATTTCCAAAATGATCCGACGGTAAGATCAGTCCTGCTAGCTCTCGACTCAATGGTGCCATTCGTCGTTCAACTCTGTTATAAGCACTGCGTCCTGGAGCATGAGTAGTAATGCAGGTCATAACGTTTGAAATGACTCACTGCAAATGAAATTAATTAGTGATACCTTGGATTTTCATGTGGTCCTCCGTCTACATTCATGATCACTACGGGCTTTACATCTCCTTTCTGAGTTCTTGCTAGAGGTTGAAAGTGCTCTATATTAATCAGACGATCGAAATCGGATGCATGTGAGCTTACTGTAGAGGACGAGTGCTTTCCACTCCAGTCACTGCATTTGGTTCACCCATACCTTCAGGGCGGATGCATATGCCAGCATAAACAGATGGAATTAACTTACGTTTCCCCGCTATCACCCAGTCATGATCTGGAAGAGTTATTCGATACTCCATATTAATAATGGAGCCTGCTTGTTCGCAGCAACAATTCCAATAGGCACACGAGCTTTATCATCTTGTGACAAGAAGAACACTTCATTAGGTCCCAGTAAAGATGCCAGACTTTCCAGATATCTTATAGAAGCTGTGGCAAATGATGTATCAGGGTGCATTTTGTGCTGATCTGTTTGGGCTTGAATCAGTTTAACTGGAACAGCGTTAACATGTCTCTTTCCCTCTTGCGATCGTGAATTTCGTGGTAACAGGCGCAAATAGGTTGCACTTCTGTAATGAACATTTAAGAAAATAGTTGATTTAATTTCCCTTGAACATTAAAAATTCCAAATAATTTGGTTCAGTCGAATCTGATCACTGTATCAATCATTAATCTACCTGCTAAGCTGAAATCCCCGCTCCAATAATGCTGCATGAAGATCATCGGGAGTTTTTGTGCTGCGGACAGTTTCTGCTCTTCGTCTTTCGTCAGTTCCACTCCCAAATATCGCAATATTCATGATAGTTGTGTGGAGTAATGATTGATCGGTCTCAATGCACGGTCTCACTGAAAATTGACGAGGCTTCAAGACCTCCTCCACATCGGGATGCTTCTGAATTATTTCATTGAGCCCCCTCTTCTTTTCGTCCCTTGATCGTTTTTGAGAGACGTTGTTCTGCTGTCGCTTCAATTTTTTTTTTACTGCACTCAATTCCCTATTTTTCTCCCTCAGTTGCTTCTCAATTTGATCGTTTGGCAGAGTATCACGAACACAATGCAAATCGAACAGCTGTTTTTCCAAAATACTGATTTTTGATATACTAGCTGCCTGTGCAGGCTTATCATACTCGTGCTGTGATGGATTCGGATCATTTCCTGCGGATAATTCACATTGTCATGTGCTGGAACCGATAGCAATCTTTGAATTGCCTACTTGATGATGTTTCGATGCTGAATCTAACTCGTTGGTAGTGATTCGAAGGGGATCTGTATTTTTAGTTGATGATGAAGATGTCTACAGAAAAAACAATAGAAATAATGAACACTCAAGGAAACGACGATTTTTATCACCTAACTTTGCGTTACAACTGGCTACAGCTGACAATGATTATTGAATGGCATCAATAGACCTACATTTACCTTGACGAAAAAGTTCATACGTCGTGTTTTCTTTGCTGTTGCATCGATCTGAAGTTGGGTTATTTTTTCTTGAACTTGTTTAACAAACTCAGGACCATCTTTATGTTCAACTTTTATCGTATTCCACATCAAATTGACAGATTCCTGTGATAATGCTGTTTTTTTACCTGGATAGCATTTTTTGTAGGCAGCAAATAAATTTTGGTACAGAATGCCTTTTTGGGTCGACATTGTTAGCTAAACTTTTCTGGATATATTGTCAATTTGAATTTTAGAAAAATCGTGACTGCACATACTCAATTTACTGGGTCTCAGTGGAAATATGTAGGATATTTAATCTTTCAAACGATGCTGAAGATCGGATGGATGGTGTTTGCTTTAGGAAAGAGCTAACTGAACGCGTCCAAACCTGTGACTGGAGCCACAACGTATGCTGTTGCTCACTTGTAACTCGCTTAGCGCTCAGCAAATGGCATGTAATTCTAGGCTCAGCCGATAACTTTGAGTAAAGCGGGAAAATTGAATTTTGTCATTGAAGAAAGAAAAACAGAGTGCGTGGAGTCCACGCGCGACAGAAGTGAAACTTCTTTTTAGTATTCTCAAATTTTTTTGTCCAATTTGTTTTTCCTGAAAATTTTTTTTTCGCTTCTCATGCTTGAGAAAGCATTATTATTATGATTATATATAGAAATTCGATGGGATACTAGGAAATTAATAACAAGAAAATTTGAATGACTTTTTTCATTTTTTACCATTCAGCAGATAAAAACTTTCAATTTTCAAGTTCAGATTTTTAATTGCAATTTTTAATTTCAATTTTAAATTTGAATTCCAAATTTCAATTTTATATTAAAAGTTTTAATTCGAAATTTCAATTGAAGTTTTCAATTTTTAATTTTCATTCAAAATTTCAATCTCAAATTTCAATTTCCAATTCAGAATTCCAATTTCAGAATGGAAATTCAAATTTCAGGATTTTCAAAATCCAAATTTTTAATTTTGGAATTGAAGCAAATAAAAAATTT
>NW_021680550.1:12232-36073 GCF_001412515.2 Diachasma alloeum
TATATATATATATATATATATGTTTAAGGGTCAGTGCGATGACACTGCAATGTTCTGATGTATAATTCAAATTCATGAATTATAACTTCAAAACTGAACAGCTCTTGGCATGACCCGGGAGCACCACGTGGAGGTGGCTGTTCAAGGCTCCCAAAAAGTTGTTAATTGCGGGTATAACTCCGCAATTTCCAACTGGTGTATGCTGCCTAGTCGGGTTACGCAAGTTCGCAATGTTCAGATGGAAAATGACGCTCATACCTGGCTCTACCTCCTGATGCACTTAAATCCGCCGCGGTTCCTTCTGACCGCATGTTTTATTACAAAACATAAGAACTCCACTTTCGGGAATATTCGCGTCAGATATTCGGACTGAGGTTATCGGCATACTGGAGGGTTCGCGAGGTCGAGGTCAAACTTGCAGGACGAACACTATACCACACGACGAACGCCCACTACTGGTCATTTCGATGACTGTCATCAAAGTGACCATAGCTGCATTTATCGTATGGTTAAGAAATCCGTTACTGTCATCAAACTAGCCTTTAAACATATATATTATTTTTCATTTAATTTTCCTATAAAAATTCTGGACATCACACATGGGTAATAGTTGCGAGAGATTAGCGAATTAACTTGATAACGATCATAAAGAAATAACAAGAAAATATCAACCTCATTCTACTAAATTCAAATTGTTGAGTAGAAAGTAGGATGGCTCATAATAAATAAGAACGAAAAATTAAACTTTTTTAGAGTTGAAACAAATAGTCCAGGGAACTGTGAGGCTATGTGATTTTTTTCCGATTTTTTAATTCAATTTTGCAGTAGCGCATGGTATTTCAAGTTTGACTAAAATATCTGACCTATTGGCAGTCAATGGTTATAAAACTTGTNGATCATAAAGAAATAACAAGAAAATATCAACCTCATTCTACTAAATTCAAATTGTTGAGTAGAAAGTAGGATGGCTCATAATAAATAAGAACGAAAAATTAAACTTTTTTAGAGTTGAAACAAATAGTCCAGGGAACTGTGAGGCTATGTGATTTTTTTCCGATTTTTTAATTCAATTTTGCAGTAGCGCATGGTATTTCAAGTTTGACTAAAATATCTGACCTATTGGCAGTCAATGGTTATAAAACTTGTGTAAAAGTTAAATATCCTTGATTACGGTCCGGTGCTAGGTTATAAAAATGACAGAGGATGGTTCTTCGGATCTGTTCAGGTAGAGAATGCAGCGACTAGTATAGGTCCGTCACTGTTGCTCCCATAGCGAGGAGGTCGGGAATACATGCGTTTTCTGGGGAGCAATAGAAACCCAACTATATGACTGCTCTGTGCGAGACAGAGGCGCTCGCAGTTGTCCCTGTCATACAGAACGATGTGCTCCATGAATATTAATAATAATAACACGATATCTATGAGTCGTGGAAAGATGAATCGGGAACATTATTCTTCATCAGAACATTTAATGCTGCATGTCTCGTCAACTTTTCAGTAGTTCTCAATATATTTTGGCCGGTATAAAAATAATTATTTATTGTCCATTTGTTTCCCGAAGCCTAAAAATGTAAAATCGGTTCCGTGNATTGTTCATTTCTTTCCCGAAGCCTAAAAATGAAAAATCGGTCCAGTATACCTAATTTTTAAGCTATGGATTTTGTTTTCAATGTATAGAATAACAATTACATTCCACTTTTTGCTAATTTGATTCCAAGATGTCTTAATTTATTTTTTCTTTAATGAAAAATTACACTAGTCTCATGAAAAACTATGAAAAATCATTCCTCAAAGAATTTTCAGAACTTTTTTAGTTTTTTCATTTTTATAAGAAAATTTTATTTTGTCAAAAATTCATTCATTATTGCATTTAAAAATCAATTAGGTTTTGTTGGAGTCGAATTTGCAAAAAGTTGATTGTAATTGTTATTCGACAAATTTGTTAAAAAAAATTGATGAAAAAACAATCCATAGCTCAAAAATTGGGTACACTAAACCGATTCTCGAATTTCAAACGTCTGGGAGACAAATCAAGTGATTTCTTGGATTAACAAATTTTTTGCACTAATTTTTCGTTTCTACGAATGAACTTTCTCCTCTATGGAAATGGTCATTTGAATATCCTGGGACTCTTGAAGCTCACCGCGTCTCCCCTTAATGGCAGGGCAACGTAAAGTCTAAAAATATATCCTCAGAGTGGGAGACTTTCAAATTTCTGTCCGCGTATTTACTTCTAAAATGAATCTCCGTATTTTGGCATTTACCTGTCGTAGTCATTTACTTATCACTCTGATGCCTGTGACTCAGGGGTCACCGATAAACTGGATTTCCCATGACGCCCACTGGCTCAAACTCAGGAATTGTCTTCATAAAGCACCTCACAAATGACTTAGCTTCCAAGAACCTTAATGAATGGGGCTGAATTTACGATTTGCGGAAGCAAAACTCATGAACCCTCGTCCCTAATTTGCTTATAATTGTCTTGTCCAATATTCATCTGGCATATAAATATTCTCCGACCATTTCCTGAACTGTTCTAATGGTCAGTCAGTGCACGACTTCCAAAGAGCTAGCATCGCAAGAATCTTTGTCCTTCCACTTGTGCTCTAATATTAACGAAAGAACATTCAGTGCCTGTGGTAGTGTGTCAATAATATCAGCCAATTATTTAGAGAAAAAAAAGGGCAAAAATGCCAATGACACGACTAGATACCGAAATCTCATTCATTGGTCATGCAAAATCAGACATCCAGGGTAATCAGTTACCATCAAAACGCCAAGTTTTGGAGTGTTTTTTTCATTATACGCGACATGCCACCCCGATATTGAGTCCTCGCGAAGCAGCCAGATGCGTTATTTTCTGGCAATATGCGGAAATCCCAACCATCAAGGAGGAAAATGCGATTACTAAATTTGAGAAGTTACTGAATTATTATAAAAAAATTCGCAAGAACGGTCCAGGGCGTCTGGAGAAATACGAAAACGCTCAAAGTGCAGCGATTGGTTTCATGTGCGAGTTAGATGAGTTGTTCGATATCGCACATCAGCAACAAGTGAATGTGATGAAAAATGAAACCGCAAGAACTTTGTTGGATCTCCACCGTGGAAAGAGAAGACAGGGTTACTTGAACCGAATCATCGATACAGCTCACTGGATCCCTCCCTGTGAAGAAAAAAACGGAAATGTGCAGCCCAAAGAACTTCCAAAAGGTAAATAATTTATTTGCCCTTTTTTTTCATTTTCACAGTGATGAATAGTTCTGATTGCGGGGAGACTCCTATAAATTTCAGAAATCCCAGGACATTCAAGTGACATTTTTCAGAAGTTGAATCCTTGTTTCATATGCGTAAAAACAGGATTTGTGCTAAAGAATCGTTATTCATGGTTAATTCATCCCTCCGACGCCTAAAATTTTAAAATCGGTCCAGTGTACCAAATTTTCAAACAATGAGAGTTTTTGTTTCAAAATAATAAAAAAAATGTGTAGAATAACAATTACAATCCACTTTTTGCAAATTCAACTACAAAATAGTTACACTGATTTGGCCTTCAATGAAAAATGACAATAGTTGCATAAAATATTATGATAAAATAATTTTCAATGAATTTTCAAAACATTTATCGTATTATCTTATTTTATTGCTTTGTTTTCTTCAAATAAATTAATTAATTATTGCATTAAACATTGAGTAAAGACTAATTCAGCTATTTCGAAGTGGAATGAACAAATAGTGGATTGCTATTGATATTCTGCACATTTTACGGAAAATTGAAAAAAAACTCCCATTGTTCCATAATTGGGTACACTGGACTGATTTTTCAATTTCATGCGTCTGGGGCACAGATTAACAATGAATGATATTTCTTCTTTCCGCACTAATTCTTCGTTTCCATACCGCTGAAACAAGGGTTTAATTTATGAAAAATGTCACTTGTCTTAAATAAATGAAAATTTCTTCAAACGATCCAGCCGATCGGCAATTACTTTAGGCGTACCATGGGGAACATATCTGAGTGATATCAAGCGCCGTTCCCTCAAAGTCTGCCTACCCTGAATTTTAACTCATGAATTTCCCCAATTTTTACTAATGAATTCTCATTATTTTGCAGACGAGCCTAGGGGGATTCTTGTGAATTATACCAACNTCAAAGTGCAGCGATTGGTTTCATGTGCGAGTTAGATGAGTTGTTCGATATCGCACATCAGCAACAAGTGAATGTGATGAAAAATGAAACCGCAAGAACTTTGTTGGATCTCCACCGTGGAAAGAGAAGACAGGGTTACTTGAACCGAATCATCGATACAGCTCACTGGATCCCTCCCTGTGAAGAAAAAAACGGAAATGTGCAGCCCAAAGAACTTCCAAAAGGTAAATAATTTATTTGCCCTTTTTTTTCATTTTCACAGTGATGAATAGTTCTGATTGCGGGGAGACTCCTATAAATTTCAGAAATCCCAGGACATTCAAGTGACATTTTTCAGAAGTTGAATCCTTGTTTCATATGCGTAAAAACAGGATTTGTGCTAAAGAATCGTTATTCATGGTTAATTCATCCCTCCGACGCCTAAAATTTTAAAATCGGTCCAGTGTACCAAATTTTCAAACAATGAGAGTTTTTGTTTCAAAATAATAAAAAAAATGTGTAGAATAACAATTACAATCCACTTTTTGCAAATTCAACTCCAAAATAGTTACACTGATTTGGCCTTCAATGAAAAATGACAATAGTTGCATAAAATATTATGATAAAATAATTTTCAATGAATTTTCAAAACATTTATCGTATTATCTTATTTTATTGCTTTGTTTTCTTCAAATAAATTAATTAATTATTGCATTAAACATTGAGTAAAGACTAATTCAGCTATTTCGAAGTGGAATGAACAAATAGTGGATTGCTATTGATATTCTGCACATTTTACGGAAAATTGAAAAAAAACTCCCATTGTTCCATAATTGGGTACACTGGACTGATTTTTCAATTTCATGCGTCTGGGGCACAGATTAACAATGAATGATATTTCTTCTTTCCGCACTAATTCTTCGTTTCCATACCGCTGAAACAAGGGTTTAATTTATGAAAAATGTCACTTGTCTTAAATAAATGAAAATTTCTTCAAACGATCCAGCCGATCGGCAATTACTTTAGGCGTACCATGGGGAACATATCTGAGTGATATCAAGCGCCGTTCCCTCAAAGTCTGCCTACCCTGAATTTTAACTCATGAATTTCCCCAATTTTTACTAATGAATTCTCATTATTTTGCAGACGAGCCTAGGGGGATTCTTGTGAATTATACCAACTATCAGTGGGATGATGAGGAAGATCTCGATGAGCTGTTTCTGTACTTTGAAGATGAAGAAGAAGCTGATGGAGATTTCCGCTCCTTCGTGCAGCCCAGCAAGGCAAAGAAAATGAAGATCCTGACTCCGGATCTTACTGCTGTGTTGGATCGAGCCAAAATCAGCGACCGCATAGCTGTACGGATTCTAGCGTCTGCCCTCATGTCAGCTGGCGTCACTCTGGAAGACGTTCATCTAAGTCGCGAAACGGTCCGTAGGAACAGACGGACCCAACGTAAATCTCTGAGTGACGCCATAAAAGACGATATAAAAAACAACTCCCCCAGTTTCACGACCGTTCATTAGGATGGTAAACTACTACCAGCCATAGACAATAAATTCAACAAAGTCGACCGACTCCCCATTCTTGTATCGGGTATCGAAGGAGACGAATTGTTAGGAGTGCCGAAGCTGGACCGAGGAAGTGGTGAAGAGCAGGTAAATGCCATCTTTACATGCCTGGACGAATGGGGACTTGTCAATGAAGTCTGTGCCATGGTATTTGATACCACTTCCAGCAACAGGCAGCGCAAATGGCGCCTGTGTTTTACTGGAGAAGTTATTGGGAAGAAATCTTCTATATCTTGCGTGCCGGCATCATATTTTCGAGTTACTCCTCAAATCTGCCTTTGAAATTTCGATAGAGCCATCTTCTGGGCCAGAAATTCCCATTTTTAAGAGATTTCAAGGGCAGTGGATGAACATCGAAAAAAGTAAATTTTCTCCAGGAGTGCAAGATACTGATGTCCAAGCCGCAGTTGAGGATGAGGCGAAAGATGCCCTTGCTTTCGCATATTCTCAATTAGAGGTAGCTGGTAAAAGATTCAATGGTATTTATTATGGCAAAATCATTTCCCTTTATTTTATTAAATTACGAAACTCAATCTCTTCTGCATTTATCACTCCATAGATCAACAACTACCGGAAGAACTACAAAGAGTTTCTGGAACTCGTCTTCATATTCTTGGGCAGAAATCTTCCGGATGGTAATTGCTTCAGAGCTCTTGGCCCCATTCATCATGCGAGGTGGATGGCGAAAGCGATTTATTCGCTAAAAAATTTTCTATTCAGAGACCAATTTCGATTGACGTCCCATGAGACATCAGGTTTGAGGAAAATTTGTATTTTTATTGTTTTTCTGTACCAGAAGAGCTGGTTCACATCTTCTAATGCAATTGAAGGTCCCAACAATGACTTGCAATTATTGAAAAAGTTAACTACGGATAATTCATCATTGTCAGGAGTTAATGATGCTGTATTTGATAAATTTGCAAACCATCTCTGGTACTTATCAGAAGAACTCATCGCTTTTGCATTCTTCGACGGCAATGTAAATATAGACATGAAAAGGAAAATGTGCGATGCTATCAAATCTCGCTCCTCATTTCAAGATGATCGGAAGAGGAGAAAATCAGGAGTTAAAGGTCGAAAATTCAACCAAGAGTTGAGTCTAGATCAATTTGTGACGCAAAACACAATTAAATTCTTCGAAATTTTGAATCTAGACCATACTTTTTTGGATATCGATCCAATGAAGTAGGGAGAAAGAGAAGATTATGGGAATGCTTTAAAAACTGTGAGATCTCTCCTAGTGACAAACGACGTAGCTGAGAGAAGCGTATCTCCCGTGAACGAATACAATGATTTCTTCACGAAAGATGAAAACTCTAAACAAGATGTAATGCTCGTGGTCAGGAAATTGCGGGCATTGACATCTAGCTGCACCAGGGAGGAATTACAGTTTTCCTTGGAGAACTACCTGAAAAACACAGCGTAATGAAAAATTAATATTGACCTGAGCAATCTCGGTTCATGTCGATTTCAGTATACTTCACGTTTTTGACCAATATCTCGAAATCTAAAGGAAATCACGTAATTTTCGTACATATCTTCTTTTTAGACCTGTCTTCGCTCTACAAAATAGGTTATTATAAAAACTTCAATATAGCCAATAGATTCCGGGATTATTGTATGAAATCTCAACAGGAATCTAAGTAGACTTGGGCCGATTGACCACTTCGCTATTGAAATTTTTCTCCAAGATTCTCTTCTCAATTAACTATACATATCCGATACTCATTGAAAAGCTCATCAAAAGAGCCTCTGAAGAGCGCTTAACATATTTAATTCCCATGATGATTCATTAGGTAACAAGAGTTCGAATAATTTGATTTTATTTGTGGGGAAATATCATCTATCTATTACAAGTGCTTTACAATTTCTATTGTTGTTATGTGTAATTTTATGAATTTTTCACTTTATAGAGAAGAATTGAAGTTAAATTGAAAGTATTTTTTTCGGATAATAAACGAATATCTTTAAATTTGATGCCTCTTGATGCATTCCAATAGAATGCTATTTAAAACAAGCAGGGGTGCGAGCTTTTTTGGCCGAAGCCATCTGACCGTTACTTTATGTGTTATAACTCTTTTTCTTTCTTTCATTTCTACCAATTCCATTGGTAGTAAGCTTCCGAATGGATCTGTAGTAATTCTATTAAAGAAAGAAAAAAATGGAAACTCCAAACCTGCTCAGATTAGATATCAACAATGTCAGTGGAAATACCTGCCTCCTGATGAAAAAACAGACAAACGGAAATATCTCAAAAACTTTGTATGAACGGGTATATATGTTTCGATTGATTCGGATAAAAGGCATCAAAGCAAATATTTTGAAAAAAAAATTGAAATCGGTTGCGTAGTTTTTAAAATATTGCACATAAAAGGTTTTCAGAGAAAGTCAAATATGTCGGAAACTACTCATACAATTGAGCTCATTTTCAATAGGAAGGATTATTATCACGAGAGGAAGATTCTGTCTAAATTTTAAGTTGATATCTCCATTTTTGTACAAGCTAGAGTAATTACAAGGATTTTTATGAGAAAACAGAAAAACGGAAATATCTCGAAAACTTTGTATGAACGGGTGTATGTGTGTTGATTGATTCGGATAGAAGGCATCGAAACGAATATTTTGAAAAAAAAAATTGAAATCAGTTGACTAGCTTCGAAAATATTAGCGACAAACGATTTAAAAACTGATAGCTTTTTGTTAAGGTCTATAATCTGACAAAATTTCAGATTTTTTGAAATAAGTTTAGCCAAATAATTACTCAATTTTCCAAAAATTGACCACCGAAAAGGTGGCGATGGACATTGTCACCGACAGACATGGTCGCCAAACTTCGTCTTTTTACATTTCAGACCATTCTATATCATTTCCACTCAAAATTAGAAAATATGAAAACAGCACGATTACAATGGTTCCATTCAGAAGCAAAAAAAACCATTGGAAACTAATATTAATAGTATTAAATATCAACGATACATGAAAATTATATTAATGGCATGGTACTGTTTAGAATTAAGCTATTTCTTCTATTCAAATTTTGTTGAAATTGCTGTAAATTGATCGATTCAACCATGTAAATTTTGAAATAAAAAAATTTGTAACTATAACATTTTTATGTAAGAAATAAAAACATGTACAGTCAGCAGACGCGCGGGTTGAAAGGTCGGTCCCTTCCTTAAAAGGGTCAGTATCTCAGGTACAATTTTTTTGCCTGGGTTCAATGTCAGTTTATACGACCGTTGTGAAAGCACCGGATAAGCCGGACACCTGTCCTTGGACGAAAATTTATCAAGTTTCTTTCGCATATTACTCGGCATTGGATTTATTGCAATTTTTTTTCCTTCCCAAACGATTGTCAAATAGTTTATTGATCATTCTATCAAATCTAGGCGAATAATGGACGCTCCGTAGGGCTCGTAGAGGCGTCTGAAGATCTCTAAATCTCGCATGAATCCGGATTTTTATTTCAATAACAAATAGCTATTTTGCAGAGAATTTTTTTTATGTATGTCTTACCTCCCTTTCAGAAAGTCTACAAAAGCTGATAGCGATAAATTGAGTAATTGAGTATTAAAAAAATTATTATCACATTCTCTCTATGAAAACGTGTAAAAGTGCATAGCAAATTGAACTGCTATGCGCCAGTACAAAAATAATTTTAAAAATTTGAAAAAATTCCTATGTGTTCATAATTATTTTCCTTACCATATTCAGAATAAAAAGAATCGAAATTCAATTTTTTCAACGTTTGAGCCGTCCTAGTAGAAAGGGGGTATTTCCATTTGAATATGTGGACGTCCACATGAAAAAGGATTCTAGTTTCCAAGATATTCACGTTTTTGTCTCAGCAACTGCCATTTGCACCAATGTTAAATTTTTTTTCCATCTTCTCCAACGACGTCATTTTTGACCCCATGAAGATCATTTTGAGCTGAAAATGTGCAAAATGTTATCAATATTATCAGAGTATACATAACATTATATCGACAAAGAAGTGGTCCCTTTTCATGCGGACGTCCACATGTGGATGATTGGGGTAAATTGGATGAAACCGAATTGCCGGGAAAAGAAGGGTTTTACTCTCAATTGACTGATGAGCAGATATCTGATGAAGATGATCAACATGCTCTCAATGTTTGGAGTGAATTCAATATCAGAACATTGAGGGAGTATTCAGATCTTTACCTACAAACTGATCTCTCATTGTTAGTTGGGACTTTTCAAATTTCCCGTCGTAATTGCCTTTCCACTAATGGATTAGACCCTTTGCATTATTATACAACACGTAGATTATTTGATGCTATGCTGAAATATACACAGGTGAATTCAGAGCTTTTTACAGATCCAGAAATTATATTATTCATTGAAAAAGGTATTAGAGGTGGAATATCACAATGTTCAAACAGATATGCCCATGCTAAGGATCCATTCATTGGTGAGAAATGTTCTGATCCCTCGTCACAAACATCACATTTGATGTATTATGATGTGAACAATTTATATGGGGCCGCTATGAATATCAGCTTGCCATATGATTGATTTGAATGGGTTGCAATTGATTCTGTAGACATTTTAATTGCTGCAGATGATTCTCCAGTCGGATATATTCTTGAAGTCGATTTGGAATATCGTCAAGAATTACATGAACTATATAAAGATTTTCCGCTCTGTCCCGAATATGTCATCCCTCCAGAGAGCAAACATACTAAATTAGCGACCGCTCTCTTCCCGAAAGAAAAGTATGTGATACATTACGTAAACTTGAAGCAATACACAGCTCTTGGTATAAAACTAAAGCATATTCATCGTGTTTTGAAATTCAATCAGAAGCCCTGGTTGGAATCTTACATTTATCTGAATACTATGAAAAAACAACAGTCAAAAAGTAAATTCGAAGAGAACTTTGATAATTTGATAAATAATGCTGTATTCGGAAAAAATATGGAAAATGCTAGAAAACAAAAAGATATTAAACTCTTCACACATTGGATTGGTTGATATGGAGCAAAAGCATTGATAGCACAACCCAATTTCCATAGCTGTATGGTGTTTGATGATAATGAATGAATGGAACATCCGTATATTTTAAGAAAACTATCCATATTGGATTTATGATCCTTGATTTATCAAAAACGATTATATATTACTGCTATCAGAACTACGTTAAGTGTAAATTTGGGGATTCAGCAAAACTCATATATACCGATACAGATAGCATACTCCATCTGTTTCAAGTACCAAATATTTATCAGTATAAAACCAGACATACACATGTTCGATAAATCTGACTATAAAGAGAATAGTGCGTATATAATGCCGCTCACAAACAAACAAGTATTAGGACTCATGAAGGATAAGAATAATGGTCGAATCACGGTTGAATTTGTAGGTCTACGAGCTAAAACATACGCATTTAGGATGTTGAATGATGAGAAAGCTAAGAAGAAACCTGAACGTGTTAAAGCTGCTACACTCAGGAAAAGCACATTCAATGATTCTAAAAACTGTCTTTTTGGTAATGAGCACATTATCAGGAATCAGTATTAAATCCAGAGCAAAAAACATGAGGTGCACACAATCTGCTAGCAGAAGATGGTTTTGAGTTGGGAAGATGATAAACGTATAATTTCACTCCATACAACAGATACCCTACCTTGGGGTTATTTCGAACCACTTGTGTAATTATATATATATTTTCAGATTGTTTCTCATAATAATAAAAGTAATGGTAATAACGTACACATTTGAATAAATGAATAAACTTTTTCAACATTTAACGAAGCGTTTTTATTGTTTTATGTATACTTGTTTTCTTACAATTATCATACAGTTATCTTGAAATGAGTATTAAATATATTCCGTCTATTACTATTAACTTATTCAACGTTTAAGATGATGATTTCGAGCGATTTTCTTCCGGGAGATACTACATCATCTTCCGTGAGACAATACGGTGGAACTGAGCTGATCTTATTATACACATCCTTTTCTCATAAAACATAACTTAGAACTATGTGAAATGAGTTTCAAAAAGAGTTTGTCTGTTGTTTTGATAATATAGGGTTCAATATTTCTTCACATGAACTTATTCGACGTCTGAAACGGTCATGATCTCGAGCAATCTGAGTAATAGCAAATTTGGAAGAATCGTAAAACTATTGAAAACGATATTATAACGATTTTGAAAAACCACGAGTAAAACGTCACGCTACGAGTTGAGATTCAGTAAACTGAATTTGACTCTGTATTGAGTGTGGATCGTGCAGAGTACGCGAGTTATCCCCATTCCAACTCCCAATGGATGATTCATCATAGAACAGTCAGGAACCATCGAGAATATTCGAGACCAATCGAGTATCCTATTTCATGCAAGTCTCAACAGGACTCAGCCGACCCCCTGACCCCACGAACCGATGAGTCGTTGATGGCATCATCTTTCTCGAACGTTCCGCGACCGTAGCGCCAATATCCTATTTCTTACAAGTTCCAACCGGTCATTATGGTATCATATAAGTCCCAACAGGATTTAGGAAATATCTCCACCACGCGCGAATCCATGAGTCATCAGCCAACGCGCCGAATGACTCATCGATGACATCATCCATCTAGAAAATTCCATAACGGTGGCGCCACCACTAGTATCATATTTCATACATGTCCCAACAGGACTTAGGAAGCACCCCCCACCGCGTGATGAGTCATCGATGACGTCATCCTTCTCGAATGTACAAGTCTCATCAGGACTTACAGAAAACTCTCACCTCGTACATCGATGAGTTATCAGTCTGAGTGACTCACCGATTTCATTCATCTTGAAAATATTCAACCATTGTTTTCACATATTTGCACATGTTTGCATATGTTTGCAAATGTTTTCCAATGTTTGCAGAATGTTTGCAAATGTTGTCAAATGTTTGCAAATATCGTCAAATGTTTGCAAAATGTTTGCAAATGTTTGCAGAATGTTTGCAAAGATGGTCAAATGTTTGCAAATATTGTCAAATATTTGCAATTGTTTGCATATGTTTGCAATTGTTTGCAAATGTTTGCAAAATGTTTGCAAATGTTGTTAAATATTTGCACATGTTTAGGACTTACGGGAAGTTCCCCCACCGTGCAAGTAAATGAGTCATCAGCCCGAGTGACTCATCGATGACGTCATTCATCTCTAAATTTCCGCGATTGTGGCGGCAATATCCAATTTTCTCCATGTGTCCACAGGTTATCATAGAATTATATTTCATACAAGTCCCACCAGGACAGTTCCCCCACCATGCTAGTCGATGACTCATCGATGACGTCATCCTCTCGAACCTTCCACAGCTTGTGGCGCCAATATCCAATTTTATGCAAGTTTCAACAGGTCATTTTATTTCATACAAGTCCCAACAGGTCTTAGAGGGATGCCCCCCACCACGCGAGTTGATGAGTCATTGATGACGTCATCCTTCTCGAACGTTCCGCGACGGTGGCGCTACCATTCCAGAATCTTCCACGACGGTGGCGCCCCTGGTGGCGATTTGGCGAAGTACTATCCAGAACCCGTTCAGCCTATCTACTCGGTGGCACACCAGATTGTATTCGTACCTTTTTTCTGTATACAACCGAAGTGCTATTATCCTTCCCCTCTTCCCTATGTCTCAAAACATTCAATGGCTAGATATTCTATTCAAAATGAAATAAAATGTATGCCCAATTTTATTTGTTGGAGTCTCACCCATATATAAAATGAAATTTTTAATCGGATGAAAATTGAGAAACTTGTGGAAAAAATTGCAAATGCGGAAAGTGAAAATTCAGGATAAAACACGGGGTAAAACGGGTTGAATCTCACATGTTCCACGAATTCACATGAATTCATCATGTATCAGAAGTCGCCGGATGGGTCCTTTCAATGACTTGAAATTTTCAATTTTCAGCACCGCTCCCCTCCCAGAGCCGATCCTTAAATCACCCGCTTCATAACTCTGAAGAATAATTCCCGTCAACTATTGAGTGGACATTGGTTGGAGATTTATCAACTCCAAATGGATTTGAAATCGATTTGGATACTTCAAATAGACAATGCGTATTGCTATCACTACGAATTGCGTGCGATAGCTCTGTGGTAACAATCATTAATAATGCTTTAAATAATTATTACTTTCTCGAACAACGGACAACAGCTTTAATCATTCCTATTCATAAAAACGGAAAAAGTCTAAATGAACCAGTCAGCTATCGCCCTATCAGCATGACTCCATCCCTGAGTAAAATTTATGAAGCTGTAATCAATAATTCAATATTATACACCGAAAATAAAAAGAAGATAATCCCAGACAACCAATATGGATTTAGATATTGTCACTCAACATTACATGCGGTGAACAAATTGATCTCAGATGTTAATGAAGAATTATACAGCAACAATATGGTAGGAGCAGTCCTCCTAGACTTGGAGAAAGCGTTTGACTCTGGTCGAATGGCTTAATCTACCTCTTAATCAAGAATGAATTCCCCACCCCCCTTATCAGAACAATTTGGCATATGACTCACGGCAAAAATTTTGAAATTATTAATCATAATAATTCGTGAAGCTCTTTATTTCATATGAGAGAAGGCCTACAACAAGACACAATCGACTCCCCAATATTATTTTCGCTTTTTACAGCTCACATGATCGACTCCTGTGATCTAAATAAAAATAATGGTACTAATTCTATAGCTTATGCTGATGATAGAATCATCTCTATGTCTCAGGAAAAAATGGAAACAATAAATTTTTAAATATCCTTGTTAATAAAGTTAATGCTATGTATTCGGCATGGAATCTTAAGGTCAATCCAGATAAAAGTGAAACGATTTTGTTCAGAAACCGCCTACAGAACATGTCTAAACTTCAAAAGACAGCGTAAAAAACTTTGAAATAAAAATAAAAGATAATGAAACGAATACAGAGACAATTATCACACACAGAAACTCAGTGAAATACTTGGGAGTCAATATAGATAATATGGTCTGATGTGCAAAGCACACTGATATACAAATTGAGAAAGCGAGGAAAAGATATAAATCCTTAGCTTTCCTTGTGCATAACAAATATATTAATACTAGAGCTAGAGTCATCTGTTATCTCTTGCTGATTAGATCTCTCCTAACCTATGGATCCGAGATCCTATGGAACATGGGGGCCAATCAAATTGAGTGCCTCAGAGTTTTCGAGAGAAAATGTCTGAGAACCTCTTTATTTTTATACCGTTCTGCCCACTGTAATTTTCAACACCAAGTCAGTAATAAATACCTGTACGATTACGCGAAAATTCCCAGAATCGATAATTTCATCTTAAAACTGGCTAGAAATTATTATGAAAAAATGAAAGTAATTGATAATTCAACAATTAAATCACTAACAAACTTTAATAATCATGAACCTCTGGGTAGAGCTCGTTGTGGCAATATTAAGTCTCAATATTTTACGTATTATGATAAAATTGGTTTATTCCAGCATGAATTCAATAAACCAATCTTATTTCATATTTCAAGGCACAAAAGAAATAATAAAATCCCAGTAGATGATTTCTTAAACAGGGAGTTAAAATACTCCAGGGAGATCCCTCAAGTAGATATAAACCACTTTTACAAAATAACAAAAGGTTACTGGTGGTTAACTGACGAAGATAAGTTTATTAGAGAACTCAAAATACGAGAACAAATTTACAAAGACCAAAACAAAAATAATAATAAAACTCATATTAGAGTTCGTAGAAATAATTTCCGTCCACCTTAAATACTTTCGATAATTTTATTAAAGCAGATAAATTAATAAATAAGAACTGAAAAATTATAATCCAGTATTCTCATATCAAACAAATTAGAAAAAGAAAAACCGTATATAAATTAATCGATATTCAACACTCGTCCATCGAATTGTAATATAATTATAATTATTACATTAACAATTATCCCTCTCGTAGTTAAAAAACGCTATTTTTTTTATTCAATAATTACAATCCAAAAAAAATTTTTTCTTATACCTTTTCTGCAAAAATTTTTGTTTTTTTGTAGCGCTTATCCAATTAATATCTGATGCTCCTGAAAAGAGCAAGTACTACACCTTAAAGTTATGGGAACATACTAGTTTAACTGATAATAATTAAAGTCGAGCATTACTCCGTGATCATTGTTTATTTAAAAAACCAATATCTCCCATCATTTTTTTTTATATACCTGTTTTTTTTTCTATGTCAATAACTGTACTTATTATAAATACCTTAGTGTGATAACAGGAAAATTTTAATAACAAATTCAATTAAATATTAAATGAGTTATCAATTTTCTAATTATCGGAATAAAATAATATTTATTTTTGTTTTTGGTCCTTACCTTTGAAGCACTAGGTGCATCTGCCACTATCGTTCATTCGGGAAGAGGTTGAGGATGATAATAAAATTAGGGATTTAAGACAATTAGAAGACAAAGATTTTATCAGTAACAATACTCGAATTTATTATTTTAAAAAGACTTTCATTATACAGAGAAATAAACCCGAAGGAAAAAGAGAATACGAACGACGCAAAAAAAGGGAATCAAAAAGAATAGTGATCCAAAATTTAGATTTTAAGCTAATAATTTTGAAAAATATTGAAAAGCCAAAATGAATAGATTCTTTCACGTATTTTATACTAACCAATAGTTAAATTAATCCAGAGTTGTTTTCAGAGTGAGTTTCGATTTAAAAAAAATAATGATACGACCGTTTAATTTTTTTTATCCATGTCACTTAACACTAAAATGTTTAATAACTTTCGCACTAGAATGTTTAATAATTTCAGAATGTGTCTATGCACTTTTGTTTGATAAATTGTGTCCTTGCACAGTGAAATCCACCGAAACGTAATAAGTAATTCGCAACTTATCGACCGTTCAGCAATTCAACTTCAAAAATGCGCACTACGAAGGTGGGCGTAATTGTGCAATTGTTAATTACTTGGATCCTTTATCACTTGTACGTCGGGCAGTACTGATCAACGGATTCTGATGTTACGAACGCGTGAGGATCCAAGGAGTTCGGTCTAATTGACGTGCCGATTAGGCATCTAAGGCGAGACTGAATATAATTTCGAAAAGAATGAATCTAAAGCCCGAAAACGACAGTGCAGTTGCGCTGCGTTTGCAATTTTGGGGTTTTGAAGGTCGCACGTGGCGTACTAGCCCGGTAAATTGAGCTGCATCGACAGCAACTCAACGTCCGGTGGGCAACGAATAAGTCGAATTTAGTGAGAAATAAAATTACAAACGAAATTAATTTTTTGAATGAATTTAAAGCACGACAAGTGAAATAACTAAAAACATGGTTAAAAAAAAAATTATAGCTCTGTGATATCGCGTTAGGTTGCGACTCCGTAGGTTATTGGTTCGAATCCCTGATAGGAAAATTTAATTTCTATTTATAGACTATTTAGGTAGAGCTGCGATAGTAATATGCAGAAAATCATGAATTGGACGTATAAAGTTGATATTTAACATTTTAGAAGGCTTCACTCATATTTTGCATATATATTGCCTATAATTGAAATATATGATTTGAAATATATGTGAAACATGCTACATACATAAGAATTGGCTACTCGCACATATATCACATATGTATCGATTATATGATAACATATATATTGCATAGATAATCGCATAATTGCAGTATATATAATACATACAATTTTCCATACATGAAATTCGGCCAAAAATGCTGCATTACACATATATGTAAGATATATGTGACATATGCATCTAGATGTTGAATATATGTGGCATATATACATGACACATTTATTTATATATGTTCCGAATATATAATTTTCCGTGCGGGGTCACCTAGCCGTTGGTCCCTAGTCCAAGTCGATAGCGTCTCTAGAATCGCCTAGTTGGAACGCCAGTACGTTGGCCCCTTTTCACCATGGAGAATAGAGGAAAGGAGGCCCAACTCCGGTTAGTCTGACCGCGGAAATCTTGTCAATACGCAGCAGTCTCAGGAGCTGTCCAGGTGGTGGCGCTGGTAGGCGATCGTGTGGTAAAACAGATTGGTATTCAGAAAATGTTCTATCAGAATTTAATGCTGGAATGCAACCGTTGTGTTTCCACGAGTATTTGTCAAACTATGAATTATAGAAATGCATTCTGGAGGTTTCGCTTATGAAGATAGATCATCATAGCGCAATAGATAATATAAAAGATGGAAATGTAGTACTACGAATACCTTTCTACGTAAAATATATTTCTTTACTATAATGTTATTTAGAGACGTATTTACATGAAATTCTATTTACAAGTTCGCCAGTGATTGCACAATATTTAACAAGTTTATCAATGAACATTATGAGAAGTAAATAACAACAAAATTATAATTCCCCTGCCATAATAAGAATAATATCAATTAATGATTCAAAGATATCTCTATGTCATCTTCGATAGCTTCTTGTATTTCTTCTTTTGCTTCTTTTTAACCCCATTCTCTTTATTGAAAAAATTGGCTAGGAAATGTCCTCGAATTGTCAAATAAAAATAAATTACTTCACCAGTCAAAGCGTAGCAATGTTCCTTGCATCCAATTAAAACAAAATTGCTCGCTTCACCATGCACTGCTTCAGCTATATTTAGAATTGTATCGCATTGTACTGTGGTTTTGGACATTATGTTTTGTACTATAGTTTCAATATCTTTGGTCAATTTGAAGAGATTAGAACTGGGATAGATCAAATATCCAAGTGATAATTCTTCTATCATTACATCCCGTTCTTCTGGCGTGGACGATCTGCAGTGAGATATACACGATTTACATTTTGTATAGCGCAGTACCTTTCGTGCTATATACCCAGCGACATAGCTTTGAATATCATCACTGGTATTTTGCACCGTGTAATTGTGATCCAGTTGGGGTTGCGCAGGTAAATCATGGAAGGTGGGCTCCTCTTCGTTGAGGATATTTTCGTTGTCATCAGTTCCATATTCGATGTTGTCAAGTTCTCTATCTAGAAGTTTCATGAATTTCTCTTTCACTGATTCAGGCGCAGTCTTCGATACATTTTTCACCGTCATGAGTGTACGCAGTATTTCTCCCCCTGAGATATTGCTGTTCTTCGGTGGCTTTGCTAGTGAGTACACACACAGTAGCCTGTACAGTTGTGCAAATTGCAAAGCATTCGGGTGGTCATTACAACCACATGCAGATCTCATTATACCAAAAAAGCGCTGTGGAAATATGAAAATATTAATTCATGCAGATTTGACGAAATCGTGTAGGTGGAATCACTTCTGTATTAATTACCTCGAGTGCATCTTGATTGAGTCGAACCGTCATCAGATAGTCATAGTTGTGACATTCATAAAGATAATCAGACAGTTCAATAGTTGCCTGCAGTGTCACTTTGAGGCCTAGCAAAGTCTCGTTTGTTAAACACTGCTGACGTGGATTGGAAGTTTGGCATTCTGTTTCCCATTCTGCTAGAAATGACTGGAAGTCCGTGATAGCCTGCGAGTATTTTCAAGTATATTTATGAACATAAAACTTGATTGATTACTGAATAAAATGCACATTGATTCCACGGGAATCAGATAGGCATTGTCATAGTGGAGCAACAATAGGTGGATGAATGAGTAGGTATTAATTAATAATTATTGGTCAGTGAATTACCTTCCTACGTGATCCATCCTTACGTAAAGCATTACTGGGACAACGTGACATCATTGCTTGGATTAAATTATCCACTCGTTTACAAAGCGCCACTGAAGCTTCACTGCCATGGGGAGTATGTTTCTTCATTGCCACCCGAACTTTGTCACAAAATAACTGAAAATTTGGGTGAATATGATTTCAATACAATTTTCTAAATATTCAATGGAATAGAATAGCATAGGCACTCTAACGAGTTCCAGAAATTAAATCCAAGACAGAGGCACAGATTATTATCACCCAAATATAAATTGGAAAACACTTATTGCATTGTGACCCCCACAATATTTAGACATGAAGGTGTTCCGTTGCGTGCTAAGTATGTGGAAATTAATACATATAGAAAAGGATAAGTTAGAGATTGGTATACCTGGAAAGCCATCGGCACGTTCATTTTTTGATAGCCTTCTGGGTTCAAATGAGCTTCTGATAACATGGGCGCACTTTTCAAGCTGCTGTTATAAACGGGTTCATTTATCAAAATATTCCGCCAATGTTGGATGTTCACCGTTCCATCAGGCGTCTGTAACAAGCAGAAAAAAAATAATTATCCCAGATCATTAGGATTGAAATCAAATTATTTGGGATTTGCCTCAGCAATATAACATACCGTGAATTTTTTCTTCTTCACTACCCAATTCCGGAAAGTTTTAACGAGATGTGGGAAATCGGATAAAAACCACAATCTACGGTTTTCATCCATGGGATGTTGGCAATTTGCACGTAGTGTCTTGCTCTTGTTCTCATCAAGGTGCTCTCCAATATTGAACAATCTCCACATAGAACGATTCCACGACGCACCATCCGTAACTATAGCGTCAATGCAAAATCCAGAATTTTCCATCAATGCTATTGCGTCTATAAGCAATTTGTGAAGAGTATCTCCATTAGCACTCCCTTGGCTTAGGAAACATCCAATTGTCTGTACCCATGTACCACGAAAGGGTTGATACATTAATACCAGTGCATGGTCCCCAACTTTGTTTTTCTTGTTCTCAGGTGTGTAGTCTCCCAGATCCGTAAAGCCTCGGAATGTCATGGTCTTCGTATCAAAGGATACACCTTCACTGAGCTTCATTTCATCAATTAACAATACACCTGGAAAATCAAGTTTCATGATAAATTAATCTCTTATGGCGTGGAAAATTGCGTTTTTTTATTTATAATTCCCAACGCCAGAGTAGAGTATTCTACGCTGGAGAAGAGTAGAATTAAACCAATCAAGGTCTCAATGCTTTCAGAAATAATTGTTATAATACTCCAATTTGCATTTTCCAATCAGAATCGATCTCAAGCGTGCTCTGACGTTACAGCACGGGAGTTGTCTCTTTCTCACTCGATCTCCCATCGGACCCCGACAGTGGCGGCTCACACGATCTCTCTCGCACGTTAGCAATGAAGTGAGAGTGTGTTGTGACGTCACAGCGAGGGAACCGGAGGTTCAAGCGACAAACTTTCAATCGATCATTAACGTTAATCATTCACATGAAAACCAAATTTTGTTCGTGCGATATTATTTTATGATCTATAGAATGAGTTGAGAGAAACATTTAATGAATCAAACAAGATTATTTTCCTTATTCTTACCTCTTTTATCACTATCGGGCATATGAGACGATTTTTCTTTCAAGCATTCGAATAAAGCCTCTTGAAATCCATAGCCGCACTGCAAATTTTTCAAATAGTTATTGAGTGTGCTGGGATTGGGTAGAGCAAGGATTTCATTGCGTCGCATATTGTCATATAAAGCACGGCTCTTGATTCGGAGCAATATACAATGGTAAATCCAATTGAGAGTATATCGATTCCCCCTTGGATCACGCACTTTCGAAGCCGCAAAACAAGCACGGACCGCTTCTTGTTGTGCTTCCGGCAACAGGCGAATCGCTTCCTCCACAACTCGTTCATCCGCAGTCGCAAGAGCGACTCTCGCGTTTTCCAATTCCTCTTTCAATTTTGCAAGCTAAATAATGATAAGAAAAGTAAATGAAAAAAGATGTTTAGTTTTAATCTTGCAACTGTTGTCGCAGAAATTGTGAATAACCAATATGGAACTTACTTCTTCAGCTAATTTTGAATTTTCTTTTTTCATTTTCTTGAAGTCTGATCTTCGCTTAACGTCCTGCTCATATTTCAGTCTTCTCCTTTTCTCCCGTATAAATTCAGTATTTTGATGACGACGTCTTTCTGCAGCACAGTGCGTACATCGTCGATCACCGTAATTATTCCATGGAATATCACATTGATTGATGATAATTGTGCATTCTGTTGAACGCCTACATAATCATAACATATTGGAATGAATTGTATTATTTTTACGACATAACAGTGGGTTACTTCATCTTTCTCAGGTCCTTGAAATATTGGGATTTACTGGGTGACCAAATAATTATAATGCCTGAGAATATCCAGTTTTTTTTTGTTTTCTTTTTTTGTAAAATAATGTTGATGATTATTCACGAAATTGCGCATATGGGATTTGGGAAATTTCAATCGTTTATTGAAGACATATAACAACATTGATGGCAATAAAAGAACAAAAATTGTATTATTCCGGAGTCAAATAAGGAAAAAAAGGCTCGTAATTGTAACTCCACACATTTTTTCAAGAATTTTGAGAAAAAAAAACCTCTGTAGCTCAGAACTATGGTACACTGGACTATTTTTTTTTTTCATGCGTTTGGAAGGCAAAAGAACACGGAATAATGAATATTTCTGCACTCATCTTTCGTTCCACTATATATTCAATGTATAAATGACGTAGGAGAAATCTCGCTCCAATAATCCGTGATTTTTTAAACTCACAGGAGTCTGCCCTCAAGAAAAAAAAATGCGAGTTCGTTCCTCAATATTTCAGGGACCTTAAAATGTGGAGTAACACCTCTCCTTCCCCACCCGCCGCTCCAACCCTTAATTTATGGGGATAAATCATTGCCACTGATTTTATTTACCTATTTTCATACCATTGCGTCCCGACGCAGATTCTCAGCTTGGACAAGTAGATCAAGAGTTCATTCACAGTTTCATAACTATCCGCACGTCCAGAATATCGACGAAACACTAGCCCATCGTGGCTTTCGATCTAAGGCAAGAAAAAAAAAGTTGAAATACAAACCAAAGATACCTTTTTTTCATCACATCATCTGTGAAGCAGCGTTCAACTCATGCTTTGCTTGATGGTTGGATAGTATCTCTATAAAAGTCACATTGAGAAGTATTATTCGATACTTTCGAAACTTTATATTAAGGGAACTTATTCCACACTCGTATCAAAAACGAATATTTATATATGAGTCACTTACTTTAATTGACATATCTTCCAATACTCGGCAGTACAGCCGCGGATGACTTTTTATGTCTTTCAATACAAAGACCACTTCCGATATTTCTTCACAAATACTGAGGAGCCAATGTTTTGGTGTTCCATATGCAGCCACATCTCGCTGTAATTGCGCAAGAGTATAATGTCGATGAGACATTATATAAATAATGAAAAAACGAAATGAAACCGATTTTTTTTATTCTTATGTTTTAAAATACTGATGAATTTGCAAGCACCGAAGTGAATGACACAAAGGTTGCAACTGAACTAAAAAATTTGTGTCCATGTTTTCATCTAGTGTATTTGAAAAACAGGTAAAATAACCCGGCCTGGTTGCATTTTATGACACCTCAGGTAATCAACTCCCTCCACCCTCTCTCCTCTACCCTTCAGCACTGTTTTGGACATTCAGAAAGTTTTCTTGAATTTTTTTCTCCGTGTGAGGAGAACGAAATATCCGAGTTAGAGGATTATGGGCTAAAACCCCAAGCTCCAAGCTGATAACTCAAGAACATTTCGAAAAAAATACATAAATTGGCGCTCATAATCTAAAGAATTCCCAAATTCATTCCTGTAAACAGAAGGGACAAACAATGAAACAAACTCTTGTTATTTCGACCATTGCTAATATTCAATTTTTTGCACGGGGAAAAATCTTGACTCTTCCCCCAATTTCTCTATTCCGATATTTATTACTCGGGGAAAGTCCCTGTTACGTCAAGAATGGGTTACTTGACACAACTTTATTAAATTAAAATTCAATATATTGAACCAAAGAAACAAGATTAAATTCAAAGATCGTCTCGAATTTAAGGAATAGAATTCAAACACAAAACCCATTTACAAAGGTCCCCTTTTAATTCAATTTTCTAAACCCCAAAAAGGTTTGGAATCAAAGGTTGGAAAGGTTCACTTGGAGTAAAATGAAAAGAATTTTGAATAACTTTAAAGTGACTCAATAGAGTCTATATTTTAACAAAACAAGTAGAAAAGTATAACTACAACATTCGACTTACATTCACTGCTCTGCTTTCAGTCGTAAAGTATTTTGTATGTGGTTAAAAGTAATGCCGCACTGAATTTAAGACGTTGGATTAAATTCTTTATTTAAATGAAT
>NW_021680550.1:36629-50692 GCF_001412515.2 Diachasma alloeum
TATGTCATTTCCTCCATGTGGGAAACGAAATCGTTACTCTATTTTTATATCAAATATTTGTCGTGGGAGTTACAAAATTTGGACCCATGCTTAGAATTTGTGATCAACAGTTTTCCGGTTCAAGAGTCCAGTGTTTATTGAAATTTACGGTCACACGTGGAAAGTACATGATTAAGGAGACGAGACTAGACTCAAATGTTTACAGTGCATCTGATATTGCACAGCTGATATCTCCTTAATCTAGGAGAAACTCGACGTTGGGAACATTTTTATCGTTCACAGATGTGTGCAGCCGAAATATTCCCAACATCGAGGGGGTCACTTTCCCTCGTCACAGAAGATAATTTGGGTTTCAAAAGTCGCTTCTATCACTGAGATAATTGAATGACGACGTAAGAAAATGAATTAAAATGAATTTTCTGACGGATGTCACATCCCGAAGAAACTTCAATTTCTCCAATGGGGAGCTCCCCTGCCCCTCCGTAACAAAGCATTTTGACCGAGTGTTTACCCGTGATTGTAAAATTTGAACACAATAATGATGTTCCACCAGGTCTTCATTGTTCTCTGCAGGCCCCTTTCTGTAGGCGGACTGGAGTAATAACGAGCGGTCATCGGGTGACCCCTTCCACCTTTTTGAAATACCTGAGTCACTATTTCAAGTCGAAAGTACACGGAATGAAATCTATTTTTTCTTTTCGAATTTAAGAGGTCGAGGAAAAAATAAAAAACCCTTGCAGATACAATAAAAATGCATTAGGACTAAATTTGTAGAGGATGAAATTTCCTTAAAAAAAACTCCACGACGGCATTGTTCCATCGTCAATAGTTTAACCACCAAGCGCCTCAAAAATTTCAACGCAAAATTGCTCCTTCATTCCGCGCGTAAAGAAATCGATTTTAGTTGTTAAATTAGGGAAAAACATACAAACGTTGAAAAAAAATCTGCAAAAATTCCCATACCATATCAAGACCTCAAATAAGCATTTTGGAGGAGGATTTATTTCTTTTCGTCATTTTTCAATTTTATACAATTGAACAAATTTTCATTTCTTTCAATTTTTAAGTAAATTTTAATGCTTTATATCTTTTGAACAAACAATTGGATCGACAAAAATGGAAATTCATTTTCTTCGTCATTCATCCCGCCATCATTTTCATCTTTTGAGGTTTTGCTCTAATTTGCATATTTTTCACAATAACAATTCATAAACAAAAAAAATCCCCTCTCATCGTCTCTTCCATGTAATCAAATGAATTTTTTTGCATAACGGACTTTGTTATTTATGAAGTCCATATCAGGGAAAATTGTAAGAGTTTTTGTAAATTTCTAATGTTCTTGTTTATGGGGTATTTTCAATAAAAAAACACTAATTTTTTTCTTCATCATTTTTTAATAAATGTAAATTTTCTTTGAATTTTAAACAAATTCTTTCCCCTCTTGCCTTTTTATTAAATTCTCAATATTACTCGAGTTATAAATTTTTGAAGTTACAGGGATTTGTTGGCGAGTCCGCGCAGGCCTATTTTATGAGAAAACTCCCAAAATTTATAACTCTAGCAATATTGGCAATTTAATAAAAACGCAAGAGAAAAAGAATTTTGAAAAAATTCAAAGAAAATTCACATTATGTATTGAAAAATGATGGAGAAAATAAATTAGTGTTTGTTTATTGAAAATACCCCATAAACAAGAACATTAGGAATTTACAAAAAATATTACAATTTCCCCTGATATGGACTTCATAAATAACAAACTCCGTTATGTGAAAAAAATCATTTTTCTATATGGCAGAGCCGATGAGAGGGATTTTTTTTGTTTATGATTTGTTATTGTAAAAATTCCGGGCGTAAATGGTGGTTGAACTATTGACGATGGAACAATGCCGCTGCGGAGTTTTTTGTAGGAAATTTCATTCTCTACAAATTTAGTCTGATGCATTTTTATTGTATCTGCAACGGATTTGACAAGGTAAGACGAGAAAAGTCGCACTGCGCCTGTTTGATCACTTATTTTTTTTTTTTTAACAACTCCCCCTTGAGATAAAGTCCCGAAAATTTAGTATGTCATTATTGATGTTATGCCCCGCCAAATGAATATTTTTTCCTATTTCTATTGTTTTTTTAGCTCAAAAAAAGTTGCTATTTGACTGGACTATATTCCAATCCGCACATAGGGATGTTCTCTAAAAACTCAAAAATTGAATGGCTTACTGCAGAGGGCAGCATATTATTATGAGAACGCTGAGAACATTTTACCGACAAAATCGACGAGAACGCCGCTAAGCGGGCTTCATGGAAGCTCCTGCGTTTTGACAAGATTTCAGCCCAGAAAGCTACCCCCACTCCGCCGAGTTGAGCCTCCTTTCCTCTATTCTCCATGCTTTTCCCCAAACACAGCTGGGCGAGTTTCTAGATATGGCGACAGCGTATCGACAGCCTCTCTATAATGTTCAGAAGCATGGTTTCACCCATGGAGGATAGAAGGGAAGGAGGCCGAACGCTAGGCTTTTAGTAGGGGGACGAATTTGAGATCATCAGTGAGACTCAAATAGTGGCCGCGGGTAGCGCTGACGGTCATTTTATAGTGTTACCGACAGTTCACTGGAGAAACTCAAAGCACATGAATCTGTATCCTATTTCTAAGAACGTAAAAATAATTTACGAATAAAAATACATTGCAACGCAATACAGTGAAACTCCAAATAGTAAATGAAGGCTGCTGTTAATATAATACATGAAAAGTAAGCCAAGGAGTAAAATCACCACTAAGTATGGTAAAATAACTACCATAATTAATTCCATCGATTGGCCCAAAAACATGTAGCCCACTGCAAGTTATTTCATTTAGTTTTTTCAATTAGAAAAAATGCAACAATCAAATTATAATAACAATTAACGAATATATAAAGTAATTTTCGCTCTACTAAATATTCGTATTAGTCAATTCTAGTAATAATTCACAATTCGAATATCTATCTTCTTAAAAATACCAATCATATCCTTCTATGCATTTTCTTGTAAATCACTCTTATTTGTTTCCTCAATGTTTGGATTTTTTTCTTTTTGCCATTCAATCTTTTGAAGAATTTCGCTAGAAAATGACTACGTAGTAGCACATAAAAATTGATCACCTGTTTGGTCAATGTGTGGCAGTGTTCTTTACATCCAATCAATGGAAATTCTGTAGTACTTCCAATTGCTGCCAGTACTTGATGGATATTTTGAGAACTGTGTCAAATTGAATTCCATTCTCCGAAACTTCTGCCAAAACAATCTTTTCTATTGCTTTAGTTAAGGCAAATAGATTCGAACTGAGATAAATTAAATATCCTTTGGATAAAAATTTGATAGCTTCATCTCTTTTGTCGGGATGAGATGATCGCGTACACAGTAGACAAGCCTGGCACCGGGTATATCCTCCGATTTTTCGAGCGACGTATCCAGCTATATAACTTTGAACATAGTCACTCGTACTTATGATGTGGTAATTGTGGTCCAATCCAGGCTGTGTTTCTTGCTGGCCAGGTCGTTCTTCGTCTATCTCCATGTCTTCAATTTCCGAGTTTGAGATGCAATAATCGTGATCTAAGAGAGGATGATAAGCTGGAAAATTCCGATCACCCACGCTGTCTTCGCTGAAGGCAACCCATTCAATATTATTGAGCTCTGCATCCAGTAAATCCAACCATTCTTGTTTTCTGGATGAATTCTCCAACTTTCTCTGATCTTTGAGACTTATCAACGTTTCTAAGATGTCTTCTCCGGAGATATTACTATTTTTTGGAGGTTTCGTTAATGAATATGCGCTCATCAATCAATATATCCACGCAAACTATCGTGCATCAGGATGGTCGTTGCACCCACATGCTGCTCGGACGAGACCGACGAACCTCTGAAAATTCAAGAGTACATCATTCAAAAATATCATCACGTATGAAGAAATTGGCGGATTCTAAAATATTGACTAGGAAAGATTTCATTTTGAAAAATCCGATAGCATTCGATTTTCCTGTTCAACGAATTTCATTGTCATATTTTCTGTAGGATTCCCTCGGGCGAAATTATCCAAGTGTTTAGGTTTGATATTCTTGATTAAAAAAAATTAAAATACAATGATGGCAACCTAACAAATTTGAGCCGGGAAAATTCTAAGGAAATTACCTCAATAGGAAAGTTGCATAAAAAAAAAAAGTTCTCTTAGATTTTTCTGCAAAAAATTCTAATAAGAACAACCAAAAACTAATGGAAATTTCTATTGAAATCCAATAGAATTGTCTAGCGAACTCGCTAGGTTTTTCTATAGAATTTTTCAATGCATGGTATTCTATCGGACAAATTTCGAAATATTGTTACCTCGAGTACATCCTGATTGACACGACAAGTCATGAGATACTGATAACCGTGCCTCGTATGAAGATAATCAAAAAGCTCGAGGGTCGCCTGGAGAGTAACTTTCAATCCAAGCAGTGTCGGTGCTGAGAAAGACGTCAATACTGGATCACTGGTATTGCACAGATCTTCCCATTGTTTCAAATATGGTAAGAAATCTGCAATCGACTGAAAATGAAAATATTTTGTAGTTGTTAATTGGATTATATGTTCCGGGGAAAAAAAATCAATGAATATATTCATCATACCTTCTTGTGCACAGAATTGTGACCTAAAGCTCCTGCTGGAGTTAGAGACATCATGGCCGTGATCAAATCATCGACTCTGTTGCAGAACAGTCTAGAAGGCAAACTCTCTTTAACATGGAGGGCCATTGCCACTTGAACTTGCGGGCAAAATAGCTGAAGATCATTTAAATAAAAAGTCATTAGTGTGTTTATGGTAGTCGTGTAAGTAAGCCCGGCTCGATTGTAGATGATGTCTGTCATTACTTGAAATGCCATCGGTACATTCATCTTTCGGAATCCACTTGGATTTAAATGTTCCCATGACAAAACATGAGCAAGGCGTGGGGCCGGTGAATCTGGTGGTTCAGCTCTCAGTACAGCTTCCCAATTACCTAATGTAACACCGCCGTCAGGTGTCTAAAATAATTTTTAAAAAAATTCTATCAGAAAGCACACAGTCATATTCAAATAACAATTATCCAGGACAATGGAAATATGAAAATAAATGAGTGAAGATTAGTCATATTCAAATGAGGTAAATATTATTTACCATGAAAATTTTGTTTTTTACCACCCAATTACGTAAAGTTTTGATTAGATGGGGAAAATCAGAGAAAAACCATAATTTGCGGTCATCATTTAGAGGATGTTTACAGTCAACATTATTCTCAGCTATTTCAAACTTCTTCCACATTTTACGATTCCACGAAGCTCCACCGGTAGTTACAGCATCAACGAAGAATCCAGAATTTTCGACATGTGCTACTGCGTCAATAACGAGCTTATGAAGTGTTTCCCCAGAAGCACGTCCATTTGTTAAAAAAAATCCCAGCGTTTGAACCTAGCTACTTTGGAATGGTTGAAACATAACAACCAACGCGTGATCACCGACTGATTTTGTCCTATTTTCTGGAGTATACGGACCGAGATCCGTGAAGCCCTTGAACGTCGTTGTTGTTAAGTCAAAAAAGAGATTTTCACTCAACTTCATTTCATCGATTAACAATGCACCTATAATGATTATTTCGATTATTATCACAAGGAAATGCAGAGGTGATGTGAGGAAACATACCTCTTCGACTCGCTAGTGACATTCCAGTTGACTTTAGTTTCAAATATTTGAATACTGATTTTTGGAACCCATAGCGGCATTGGAGATTCTTTAAATAATTGTTCAATGTATCAGGACATGGGAGGATGAAAATGTCCATCCGTCTCAAGGGGTGACATAAAGCTTTACTTTTAATCCGGACTAAAATGCTATTATAAATCCACTCTGAAGTATATCGTCTCTGTCGCGGATCTGTAAGTTTTGATGAAGCAAAACATGCCCGAATAGCCTCTTGCATACCGGGTGGTAACTGTTTTATTGCCTCCTCGATTGTCTCTTCACAAGAGGCGGCACAAGCCTGTCGTGCATTCGTCAACTCTTGTTTTAGTTCTTCAATCTAACAAGCGAATGAAAAGTTTTAGAAAAGACCTCTTCTTCAATAATGAATGTCATATATATTATCTTCAATTTCAGAGACTTTTAGCGCCTCTACGTGTTGTGATTTTTTTCCTGTTCTTATCTTTTCGTTCCTCTTCTCTCTTTCTTCTTTGATTTTCGGCGATTTTCACACGGCGCCGTTATGCTCGACAAGAAAGACGACGTTGATAAGGGCTGTAATTTCTCTTATGCGCATTCTCCGGTGAAACAATCACCAAACAGAAGGGGGAACGGTTAGAACAAAACAAGACAAGGCATGGAAAGTCCCAGCATAAATTAGATTTTTGTTACTCCGGTTCGGTCGAGGCCGCTGCACCCCTGCGTATTCATCGGACTTTTCCATTTCAACTCGCTTCAGTGCTTAGTTTTAAGCTCGGACTGTAGTCACCGTGCGAAGGAAATTGTCATTTTTTCAACTTCCCTATTCATCAATTAACCCTTTAACCTGATTATTATTCCTTTTTATTTCCTGGGCGCTGGAGTGGGTGAAATGGAATCTAAGGAAATGCTTAATCAGGTTAGAGGGTTAAAGTATCTGGAAAATTCTAGTATTTATTCCCAATATTACATCCGAAATGCTTGGAGACAAAAATTATTTCCAACAGAGGAATTATTTTTCCCATGTTCAATGAAATTTCTCATTGCGCGAGATTGCTGGAAACTCGCTAAACGTGCCCGGCCAGTTTAGAAGGAATTCGGCAGCGCTGGAGCGTAAATAACGCGGCGACAAATCCCCGCGGGGGTGACCGTATTCTTATCCGGTGTAAATTTTTCTTCATTAAATCCTAAATTTCACATATAGCATAATGCTCACCTCTGATTTTCATCATCTAGTGATGTTCCTACACAAATTTGCATCTTTGAAGCTTCTTCCAACGTAACTTCTAGATGAGCGTAATCTGTTATCACATCCTTGAAGAAATGAGCTATTTTACGATCAGCGCTTTGAACCTGCAGCAAATATGTTTACGAAAATCAGAATAAAGGTCGATATTTAATTTTCATTACATTCTACGCACCACAATCGTTACACGCATTCTTGCAAAATGCTGCAAATTTTGCCTTATTTCTAGAGAACAGGTGTATAAAAGCAATGATCGGAATAATTATGAACGGAAAGTGTCTCAAGGTTTGCATCTGCTTAGATTTTGGTAAGGTAGATATGACACAAAAAGTCCAAATATGCAATTTTGAATAGTATTTGTGTTTCGATTCGATTCGTCATTAAATTTCAAAATTGCAATATAAAGGAGGAGGCACTACTTTCAATTTCTGCGAAAAATTGGATTGAGGGGAAGAAGAGCGTTACGGTATAAACATGCTGAGATTCCTATCTGTGAATGACAGGTATTTTTTAGTCAATAGAAAGAATTAAGACATCTCCCATTCCTTATAAAGAATATACGATTTTATACGATGGATTTTGAGGAAGATCATATAAAATCCATGACAAAGTCCTCGTGGAAATTTTTTTATAATGGTAGCACTAGATGCGTTTAGATAAATCGGGAATAAAAATCAATTGTATGGAATTCGGGATTCCACAATTCCTTCTGTGATGTGATTTTTTTTCTTCTATTCATAAAAAAGGAATTTCATTGAAAAATGAGAATATCATGATGTTTCGCAGCCACACTTTTCTATTACTTATAAACGAAAATTAAAGAAAAAAATCATCGCAATTTTGCATAGAATGCTTTTTGTTATTTGAAAAAAATGACTGCCCCCCCCCATAAAAGAATCCATTTCTGAATGATCACTCGGAAAATCTAAATACAGATAATTTTTTTCCCCGGGCTTAAAAAACGGGTTTGAATAGTCTTTTGATTATGAAATCAGGGAAGAGTAGGAACAAATGAGAATTTCAGGAACAAAGAAACTTTTCGCGATTTCAGTCGGCGATTCAGAAGAAAATTATTAAAAACTCACCGCAGTACTGAGATCTGGATAAACCGTGCAAAAAATACGTGTTTTCAACGTATAAACGTCAAATAGCCGAAATTCCATTTTCCAAGGGTTACACAGGCAGGTCCAATTAGTCGGCACTCCATAATCCTGCACATCACACTGTAATTGCGATAAACTTCTATACGGCGTACTCGCTATTGGGAAAAGATTGAAGTGGAAGATTGAGAATGAAACAGAAAAAGACTAATAATGGTGCAGGAGAACAAACTTTGTCTCTCCATCGATTGTTCGCAACTGAACTAAAATATTTAATTACCAAGGGGTGGTCCTTTTTGCCGGAAAACCAGGTAAAACAACCCACCCCCTCCATTATTTTATTGCACTAGATCATCGGGTAAAGAGTGAACCCCCGAGACCAAGGGGGCCAACAGGTATAATGAATACAAGGCATTACCTGCATGAACGTCGGAAGTGTATCGAATAAAAAATCAAATTTTCCGTATTAATTATTGAATTGGAGATAGTTTAATTTTTTATTTCAATTGTTATAGGGGAGACCGGGGCATGGCGGGATACCTAAGACAACGGCCCCGGGTATACCGTCAAGCCCCGGTCTCCCCTGCGTAACGACGTTATATTTACCTCCTAATTCTTGAATAATGGAATTATCCAAGGAGATCACTTGAAACTCGGAAAAAAACTCATACGGAGAAAAAATTTTGAATATAATTTTATCTCAATTATTTTATTGCACTAGATCATCGCGTAACGAGTGGATCCCCGAGGCCAAGAGTCCCACCAGTTATAATGAATGAAAAGCATTACCTGCAACAACGTTGGAAGCGTTGCGAACATAAAATCAAATTTTTCACATTAATTATTTAATTGGAGATAGTTTCATATTTTATATTAACTGTTATACTTAACGAAGTTATATTTACCTTTTGATTCTTGAATAATGAAATTATCCAAGGAGATTAGTTAAAACTCGGAAAAAAACTCATGTGGAGAAAAATTTTTCAATAGATTTTTCTCTGTGCAGAGTTTTTGAGTTCTTCAAAATACTCACGTCTTTTTCCTTATTATGTGCAGAATGAATCCAAAATTGGCCATCTTCCGAGTTTTTTTGGGAAATTATGTAAACAAATTATGTTTTCTGCAAAAAGACGCAAGTTAGAAAAACAGTAAATAGACAAAAAATGTTGAGGGAACTATTATCTACAAAAACATGATAATAAATTGATAGAATTGATTGTTTCATTGATAATCGCAAGAAAATCAATGAAACGGTTTTTTTTTCAATTTTTTGAATAATTTTGCTACCCGAAGCGCAAAAAGTTATCTGGAGAAGGCGATCCATGCATAAAACCCTATCGATGAAGAAAGAAATTAGACACTAGGACTTCCATTGGTTAGTTGTTCTTTTTCCAGGCCACTTTTCGGAAGCTGTTTGCAGCTCCAAAAACTCAATACACGCGGCCGGGCAGTGTAGTGCGTATTTGGTATCGATCAGGCTCAACGAGGAAGTCGGCCAAATCCGCAACGCTGATCAATATAAAAAGGGATCAAAATATTCCAAAAAATCGAATCCCAATAATGCTGATTATTTTTTATTTACGACTCTTCACGTAATCTAATAATAATAATAATAGTGATAATTTTATCAATTCGATAGAATACAATTTCCTTCATAGGAGGAGCATTTGAGGAACAATTCGGCGTAAAAAATTATGAAATTTGGCTTGTTCTATAATAATGAAATGAAAATGCGGGGAAATCCCCAAAAAGAAGGGGAAGGGGGAAAAAACCTAATAGAATGGGGGTGATGATCTAAGAACCTTCCGACCTTCCATAAAATTCGGTAGGCCACTGCAGGTCATTATTGCACTCGAAAGCAACAATGACTATCCACTCCTAGCGTTCTTTTGCTCTCCTTTCAAAACGATTATACCTGCAGTGGGTGGTCCCCAAGGGTGGAGGAAAGGCTCATTATTAACTAAAAATCGTATTTTAAAAAACCCGTCAATTTCCCCAGTACCAATTTGATGCATTCATGAAGAATCCCCCATTTTTCTTCCGGTACATCTCTAATTGTCATTTATTAGTTGATCGTCTAAAAATGACAAAAAAAAATTTATGATTGTCAACTTAAAGTTCTGAATACTTAGAGTATTTCCTTCTATAACGAAATGTTGAAATTTCTCAAACAGGATAGAGTTTTGAATTGTAAACTATTTTTCTCTTTATTAATTGAGTTATTGATAATGAACAATATTTTGACGCCGAAACTTGATAAACACGCCTGGCCAGCGTGGAGCGAATCTAACAATGCTTCGAACGATTAATTCTCCGATTTATTTTAAACCTCAATAATCGGTCGAAAAATATGAATCATTAATTTCTGGAGCGTATAAATTAATTACCAGGGCAATTCGATTAACTTGCATAAAATCCATTTTCCCTTGTTACATCCTCATTCAGAAATGTATAAACTAACTATTTTATAGAGGCATGGAGACCAGAAACATATCACGACAAAATTGATGATCTTTTAAACAGATAGAATTTGTTATATAGAATCGATGTCCATTGATATACTTACCGTCATCAAAGGATTTCATATTCTGGAGGATTGGCGGGAAGTATCATCTTATCACTAGAAATTGTGCTGATCACTATAAATCTGGAAATTGGGCTCACTGTGGTCTAATTTCCCACCATCGTTGATCATTTGTCAATTTTTGCTGTGGTTGTTCATGTTCATGTTCATAAATATAAAATAACATGAATCATCTATCTTTTTGAATTTTTCAACGCATTCTGTAAGCAATCACTTTTTTCAAATTTTTCTCCCAACATCTCTACCATTTACAAAAATTAGCCTACTCAACTTTTACTTGAAAATTTAAATATATCTCCAAATGTGCGTCTTGTGACTTATTTTTCGTACAAAAATACGTAATATTCTTGTTCTTTCAATTTCTTTATAAAATCAAAACGAAGTTTGCGCTATTCGCTATAGATTCCGAAATACTCATTGAAACCTGACCAATAGTAATTTTCTCTTAGTTCGAAATAAAATAGTAATACAACAAAGACCAAACCTTGCAAAAAAATAGTTTTTCGAGGTTTTTGTGAGAAATTGGTATAGGAAGAGGAACAAATGTGGCCTATGTTGCCAGAAAATGTGTATCTTGAAATTTTCTTCAAAAAAGAAAGGAGTTAAATCGTTGATTTTTGTGAATAGGACAAGCGTGTGAAGAAGAAACTTGAAAAAAAAACAACATGATAGATCACAGAATGCGTAAAAAATTAGTCAATTCGAGAAGTCATCATATTTCATGTACGACCAAGTTGGATTTACGTACGAAACCCCATATAGTATCGGCGACTTTTTATCAAAAGAATCACCAATGAACGCATTTTTCAAGCGCATCGAATAGACTATTCGTCTTCAATCACCACGCTGTACATGATTCTCTATGATCACATGAACGGTTGCACAGAGAAGAAAGTTTCAATCGAAATATATATAACATGCATTAATTCACACTTTTTATTCCACAACTCTTTCTCTATTCATGATAGGTAACAAATTCTTCTGGGATGAGAACGAGTGTGCGGCGCGTTAGCCCTCGCGCGAGGCGTCAGTGTGCGTTGATGGCTTTATCGGCGAATCGAATCGAGATAAGGGGATATGTTCCAGACAAAAAATGTTCACCATGAACTTTTACATTCAATTAGTTTTGTAAAATTTTCTCCTCCGCCTAGCGGTTAATTCATTGTGATCGCACTTATGCTCCAAGATGTGGCTAGTTACCTACAACTTCTTTGTTGTGACATTGTCACGAGTAAACAATTTCAGATGCGAGGAAAAAAAACCTATGAACTTTGTTCCCTTATAAAAAATACATATGTTTCTTGAGTGTCTTTTTTGCAATATCGTCATTATTCGCAGAGATATAGCCCGTTAAGTGATTCACCGAGGAGCGATTATCGGTGCATATTTCGACAATTATTCTTCGTCGCCGTTGAAGGCAGCACAGGAAGAGCAAATTGTCGGAGCTGTTTTGCCGACGAGCTGACCATCAGCGCCACACACGGCTCGCTTCAGAGTCTCACTCAAAGAGGATAGACTAAAGTAGAGGCTCAGATCCGGGGGTTTGGCCGACCCCAGCGTGAGGTTAGTACGACCCCATGGCAGAGAGGGCACCGCGGTCGATTTCGGTGTCTGACCGAGTTCGCTATTTCGGTAACTCGGCAGTATGGTGCTTGCCTCTTCTAGAGTNAGGAGGGATTATCGGTGCATATTTCGACAATTATTCTTCGTCGCCGTTGAAGGCAGCACAGGAAGAGCAAATTGTCGGAGCTGTTTTGCCGACGAGCTGACCATCAGCGCCACACACGGCTCGCTTCAGAGTCTCACTCAAAGAGGATAGACTAAAGTAGAGGCTCAGATCCGGGGGTTTGGCCGACCCCAGCGTGAGGTTAGTACGACCCCATGGCAGAGAGGGCACCGCGGTCGATTTCGGTGTCTGACCGAGTTCGCTATTTCGGTAACTCGGCAGTATGGTGCTTGCCTCTTCTAGAGTGAGAGGATATAACCACATTGAACAGAAGAACTTGGCAGTAGCAGTCCCGCTGTCACAGGGATAGTTTCGGAGGGGATTTCATGCCCTCCTCGTCATCAACATGTTCTTAATGTTTTTCAGGTGATTCATTTGCTGGCTAATTGATATTAAGGAATAAAACATAGACGGTGTGATAGAGAATTAAATTCCTCATCAATCGATCCCCGTTGCATCCCTTAATCTCCGTAACAAAAAAATACAAACTACGACAAAAGTCATGGGCCAGTGAGAAAAATAATTTTCTTCTCGGCGCACAGTGACTTTTCACCTTTCGCCCGCGAATCAAAAATTTGTCTCTTCCCTCCTAATTGAAATTAAGGGATGAAAAAAAGGCTGTTTGACGGAGAACTAAATTACCCATCAATTAACCCTCTTTCATCCGTTGATCTCCGTAAAAAATGGAAGAAATTGGCATGAAAATCACAGCGCAGTAAGAAAAATAATTGTTTTGCGGCGCGCAGTGACTCCCGGTAATTAAAAATTCACCTCTCCTCCTAATTGAGATTAAGGGGTGAAAAAAGGGCAGTTCGACGGAGAATTAAATTATCCATTAATTAACCCTCTTCATCCCTTAATCTCTGTAACAAAAAAATAAAAACTGCCATGAAAGTCATGGGCCAGTAAGAAAAATAATTTTTTCGCGGCGCACACTGACCTTTCACCATTCGCAGGCGAATTGAAAATTCACTTCTCACCTCCTAATTGAGATTAAAGGATGAAAAAATGGCAGTTCGACGGAGAATTAAATTATCCATTAATTAACCCTCTTCATCCCTTAATCTCTGTAACAAAAAAATAAAAACTGCCATGAAAGTCATGGGCCAGTAAGAAAAATAATTTTTTCGCGGCGCACACTGACCTTTCACCATTCGCAGGCGAATTGAAAATTCACTTCTCACCTCCTAATTGAGATTAAAGGATGAAAAAATGGCAGTTCGACGGAGAATTAAATTATCCATTAATTAACCCTCTTCATCCCTTAATCTCTGTAACAAAAAAATAAAAACTGCCATGAAAGTCATGGGCCAGTAAGAAAAATAATTTTTTCGCGGCGCACACTGACCTTTCACCATTCGCAGGCGAATTGAAAATTCACTTCTCACCTCCTAATTGAGATTAAAGGATGAAAAAATGGCAGTTCGACGGAGAATTAAATTCCCCATCAACTAACCCTCTTTCATCCCTTAATCTCTGTAAAAAATGGAAGAAACTGTCATGGAAATCACAGCGCAGTAAGAAATATAATTGTTTTGCGGCGCACAGTGACTCCCGGTAATTACACATTCACCTCTCCCCTCCTAATTAAGATTAAGGGATGAAAGAATGGCAGTTCGACAGAGAATTAAATTCCCCATCAACTAACCCTCTTTCATCCCTTAATCTCTATAAAAAATGGAAGAAACTGTCATGGAAATC
>NW_021680550.1:50761-55686 GCF_001412515.2 Diachasma alloeum
CAAAGAGGATAGACTAAAGTAGAGGCTCAGATCCGGGGGTTTGGCCGACCCCAGCGTGAGGTTAGTACGACCCCATGGCAGAGAGGGCACCGCGGTCGATTTCGGTGTCTGACCGAGTTCGCTATTTCGGTAACTCGGCAGNTCATGGAAATCACAGCGCAGTAAGAAAAATAATTGTTTTGCGGTGCACAGTGATTCTCGGTAATAAAAAACACAGCTCTCCCCTCCTAATTGAGATTAAGGGATGAAAAAAGGGCAGTTCGACAGAGAATTAATGGGGAATTTAATTCTCCGTCGATCTGCCCTTTTTTCATCCCTTAATCTCAATTAGGAGGGGAGAGGTGAATTTTTAATTACCGGGAGTCACTGTGCGCCGCAAAACAATTATTCTTCTTACTGCGCTGTGATTTCCATGACAGTTTCTCCCATTTTTTACAGAGATTAAGGGATGAAAGAAGGTTAATTGATGAGTAATTTAGGTCTCCGTCAAACAGCTTTTTTTTCATCCCTTAATTTCAATTAGGAGGGGAGAGACAAATTTTTCATTCGCGGGCGAATGGTGAAAAGTCACTGTGCGCTGCGAAACAACTATTTTTCTTACTGGCCCATGAATTTCATGGCAGTTTATATTTTTTGTTACAGAGATTAAGAGATGAAAGATGGTTAATTGATGGGGAATTTAATTCTCTGTCGAACTGCCCTTTTTTCATCCCTTAATCTCAATTAGGATGGGAGAGGTGAATTTTCAATTACCGGGAGTCACTGTGCGCCGCGAAACTATTATTTTTCTCACTGGCCCATGACTTTCATGGCAGGTTTTATTTTTTTGTTACAGAGATTAAGGGATGAAAGAGGGTTAATTAATGGAGAATTTAATTCTCCGTCGAACTGCCCTTTTTTCTTCCCTTAATCTCAATTAGGAGAAGAGAGGTGAATTTTTAATTACCGGGAGTTACTGTGCGCCGAAAAACAATTATTTTTCTTACTGCGCTGTGATTTCCATGACAGTTTCTTCCATTTTTTACATAGATGAAGGGATGAAAGAAGGTTAATTGATGGGTAATTTAGGTCTCCGTCAAGCAGCGTTTTTTTCATCCCTTAATTTCAATTAGGAGGGGAGAGACAAATTTTCAATTCGCGGGCGAATGGTGAAAAGTCACAGTGCGCCGCGAAACAATTATTTTTTTGTCATTCCGGCCGTGAGGCAGCGCTTCACGGACGCTCCGCTCCGCGTCCGTGAATCTCTGCCTACGGCCATCATAATAAAAAATACTGTTCGTCATACGGCCAAAAAAAACTTTTCTAGCTCATATGATTGCAGTCCTCGCCTTCGGCTCGGGCTGCAAACTCATATTCGCCAGAAAAGTTTTTTTCGGCCTAGTGACGAAATATACTATTCTTACTGGCCCATGAATTTCATGGCAGTTTATATTTTTTGTTACAGAGATTAAAAGATGAAAGAGGGTTAATTGATGGGGAATTCAATTCTCCGTCGAACTGCCCTTTTTCATCCCTTAATCTCAATTAGGAGGGGAGAGGTGAATTTTTAATTACCGGGAGTCACTGCGCTGCGAAACTATAATTTCTCTCACTGGCCCATGACTTTCATGGCAGTTTATATATTTTTTTTTTGTTACAGAGATTAAAGGGTGAAAGAGAGTTATTTAATGGAGAATTTAATTCTCCGTCGAACTGCCCGCTTTTCATCACTTAATCTCAATTAATCCCGGTGGCCTGGCGTAGTGGTTAAGGCCGTTGCCTCACAACGGATAGGTTCCAGGTTCGATTCCTGGCCGGGTAGAATGGTGAGATCTAACCATTTTTAAAGTCTTGATCAATCGCCATATAGTCTCATCAGACTCGAAGCGATATAAAATAAGCATAAAAAAAAAAACTTAATCTCAATTAGGAGGGGAGAGGTGAATTTTTAATTACCGGGAGTCACTGCGCGCCGCAAAACAATTATTTTTCTTACTGCGCTGTGATTTTCATGACAATTTCTTCCATTTTTTACGGAGATTAAGGGATGAAAGAGGGTTAATCCATGGGTAATTTAGTTCTCCGTCAAACAGCCTTTTTTCATCCCTTAATTTCAATTAGGAGGAAAGAGACAAATTTTTAATTCGCGGGCGAAAGGTGAAAAGTCACTGTGCGCCGAGAAGAAAATTATTTTTCTCACTGGCCCATGACTTTTGTCGTAGTTTTTATTTTTTTGTTACAGAGATTAAGGGATGCAACGGGGATCGATTGATGGGGAATTTAATTCTCCATCACACCGTCTGTGTTTCATTCCTTAATATTAATTAGCCAGCAAATGAATCACCTGAAAAACATTCAGTACATGTTGATGACGAGGAGGGCATAAATTCCCCTCCGAAACAATCCCTGCGACAGCGCGATTGCTACTGCCGAGTTATCGTCGCGACCGTATGAGAGTGGTCTTCGGTTTTACCCCCACTATTTCGAGTTCGTAGCTCCTACCATGGGAGTGGGGAGAATTCTAACCAAAACCGAAGACCATTCTGATATGGTCCCGACGATACCGAAATAGCGAACTCGGTCATACATCGAAATCGACCGCGGTGCCCTCTTTGCCATGGGGTCGTACTAACCTCACGCTGGGGTCGGCCACACCCCCGGATCTGAGCCTCTACTTTAGTCTATCCTCTTTGGTCTCACTGATGATCTCAAAATAGTCCCTCCAAAACCTACCCCCACCCATACCACGTTCCCTTCTATCCTCCATGTTTTCACCCAAACCACGCCTCTTGTCATTATTTGATTGGTCTATTCACCTCACGCGCGGTTCACTTCATCCGCCGTTCGATGTCACTCTCATCTCGCGCTCAGCTTCTTCAACTGGCGTTAGATGTCGCTCTCTGCTCTTTCCCTCACTCTAACCATTCTTGACTCATGGGTTTTCATGTTGGTAAAACAGTTTACCATAACGAGAAAATCTCTTTACATGCTTTTTTTAGTTGGCTGAACCTTATAAAAAATCGTAATCAAAATATCAGGGGTTGAGGTCACGAGCTGGTCGAGTTGGTATGGAATGCCCCGTATACGAATTTACATATCAATAATATGATTTACTTGTATTCTATTTCCAGTCGAAAATATGCTTTGAAATTGGCGCTCATTTTCCTACCAATCGTTCATAAAAATGCCCCTTCATAGTGCCCATTTTTTTACTATGCCATCTGTCAGGGATTCTATTAAATCTTGTTCTCATTCGAGTTTCGAGTTCGACTTTTTCTAATTCGAGTTCTCATCCGAGATTCCCGATGCTTCCCTTTATATTAAGGGGTAACGGAACCCGTCACACGCATAGGTTAGGGGTCCCCTCCTATCGGTATTACAGGTTTCCGTGGTTTTTTGGATTTTGTACGTGAAAAGTACAAAAGCCCACAAAATTTAAATAAATGCATATAAATAACTAATAATGGTATGGAAACATTCTATATCATCTTCTGATACAATTGGTACCCTGTAAAGGATATGTTACCTCCTGGATACCACCCAATCATTATAAACAAGTTTTTACGAAAATTACGCAACAAAAGTACGTTTTTGTATTCAAAATCTCTGTCTTGGACCTCACTCGATCGCTCTCTTCTCATGAAAATAGCCATCGGCTAAGAAAAATCTACAAAAAATCGGTTTGTCTGCCATAACTTGGCAGATTCCTACAAATAAAATGGCGTCGGCCTTGCCCTGGTCCTTGCCGTTAAATAATTTGCAATTTTTTTTTGCATAAATAAGAAAAGCACGAGAAGAGAGCGATGCGTTCCGCTACTCTCACTACGGGGAAAAAGTTTCATTGATTCTCATTGCATAGAATCCAAGAAAAGTTGTTTTTGGTAAACGTCTTTTTGTGGTCGGTTCCGTTACCCCTTAAAGAACTTGTGGAAATCATGATATTGAAAATTTAAAAAAACAGGTTACTCAATTTCAGTAAAACACCCTTAAGCCCTCACGTACGTACGTATTTTAAAAAGTCATTCATATTTTCATGGATCGATGCATTTCATCGACCCATGAAAATATGAATGATTCTTTAAAATTGATTATTTCCAAAACTATGGAATTTAACTCAATCAAATAAATAACAACGATAAAAGGAATACTGTAGCTTCAATTACATACCGGTTTCATAATTTTCCGTTGATTAGAAATCATTACATTTTACTTGTATCGAGCGTACTCCACGCTTGGAAACAAAAAGGCCCCGTCCGTGAGGGGTTAAAATTCACTACCGAAAAAATTTGTCATTTTCAGTTAGCAGAGTTTTATATTAAGTACCGTTGAGTTTATAAATTAAGAACCATTGGATACACTACTGTCGGTGTCAAAAGTAGAGACCACTCGAAATAAACGTCTATAAGTCAGTGAAAAAAAATCGTAAAAATATGAGACCAAATACACTGTGTAGTAGAAGTATTTCGCTTGCCCAATACGGAGTTTCAAGTTTTTAATTTGATTAGTTTATTTATAATCGCTGTGAGAAGCCGAAAAACCCCCCGATTTTCAGGGTCCGTAAAAGTCGGCAAACTTTGAACCGCTAGCAAACGTACGAAATTTTTTTTTAAAAAATCGTCAATTTTTTCAGAGATTCGTATAACCCCTGAGAAGCCAACCAGGGAAGAAAAAGATCGAAATTGCGATAATTATTCATTTTATTCATAGAAATGTCGACTGCGGCTATTTCGTTGTAGAATTGCTGAGCGGACCTGAAAAAAAAACAATGCATTTTGAGTTCAATGTAAAACACATTCGGTCAATAGTTTTTCAATAGACAATCTCCGTTGATTTTTAAAAAAATCAAGAAAATTTGTCAAAAAAAGTGCTGTTAAAACGATCATAACTCGTTATGGGGTTTATGGGCCCGCTCACCGCCAGTCCCTCAAAATTAAAAACACATGTGC
>NW_021680550.1:57032-70293 GCF_001412515.2 Diachasma alloeum
TAACGAGTTATGATCGTTTTAACAGCACTTTTTTTGACAAATTTTCTTGATTTTTTTAAAAATCAACGGAGATTGTCTATTGAAAAACTATTGACCGAAAGTGTTTTACATTGAACTCCAAATGCATTGTTTTTTTTCAGGTCGGCTCGGCAATTCTACAACGAAATAGCCGCAGTCGACATTTCTATAAATAAAATGAATAATTATCGCAATTTCGATCTTTTTCTTCCCTGGTTGGCTTCTCAGGGGTTATACAAATCACTGAAAAAATTGACGATTTAAAAAAAAAAATTTTCGTACGTTTGCTAGCGGTTCAAAGTTTGCCGACTTTTACGGACCCTGAAAATCGGGGGGTTTTTCGGCTTCTCACAGCGATTATAAATAAACTAATCAAATTAAAAACTTGAAACTCCGTATTGGGCAAGCGAAATACTTATATTACACAGTGTATTTGGTCTCATATTTTTACGATTCTTTTTCACTGAGTTATAGACGTTTATTTCGAGTGGTCTCTACTTTTGACACCGACAGTAGGGGTCTTAATTTCAGTGCAGTGGTTACTCTCTAACATTTCAGTCGGAGAAGTTGGCTTCCCCCACCATCGACAACGTAAATGTATTTGGGTAAATCTGTATGTCCCTCTGCACGACGGGACTGCGCAGTAAAATTACTCTCGACGTGTGAGAGTGAAACAGGCAGATTCTTTCTCTCTGTTTATCTCTTTCCTACCTCCGCCTCCAACGGAAGAGTAAGGGCTTATCGAACATTTAATTCCTTGAATTCTGGCCCTAGAGGCTGAAATGTTAGTAACCACTGTATCCAACGGTTGTTATTATCAGAACTCAAAATCCTGGATTCCAGAATCAAAACGTTTTCAAATGAGAGAAAATGTACCTTGATGCAAGCACCATGGGTACTTTATTTCAGTAAAAATGATTGAGAACTAAAACTTTTTTCTGATTTTTAGAGAAAATTCTCTTAGAATAAGTCCAAATTCCACTGAAATCGAAGACTTGTTGCTCTCTAGATTCCAGTATCACTCAGTATTGAAATCTGAGATTGTTACTGGCAACCAAGAATTTTTTACCCTACATTCTTTTCGCGTGCATGAATCTAAAAACGTTTCACTTTTTTGATTAATCCGCTTGTTTCGCCTCTTTAAGCCTTAGAAACTTTCGATCTTTTTTATAACTCTGCCTAACGGACCCTTAAGGCCATTCGACCTTGTAGAATGTTCGACCCTTCATTTTTTTGATAAAATTTCGTTCTGCATTCATTCTCGGCTACCATTCCATTTGGCGCCACCGCGCGTTCCACTTTGCCCCACTCCACCTTTGCTAATTCATAATTGAATGAATTTGGAACGGATTCTGGGAGTTACACGTATGAAAAAATCGTATAGAAATTTTCTATCCGGATTGCGTATAGAAATTCTATAGGATTTCCGTACATGATATTCGGATATTTCTATACGAATATTTTTATACGAATTATTTCAATACATAAATGTTTACATAAATTTTTGTTTTTATACGAAAGATGTCTAAACGCTCCAGAGAAGAACGTAGAGAAATGTCGCAACTCCATACGAAATGTTTCTATACATGTGGCAGTGGGTTGTATAGGATCAAACCTATAGAAATCGTGTAGAAATAATTTGTATAAAAAATATCTGTATAGAAATATCCCAATATCATATACAAAAATCCTATATAAATTCTATACGCAATCCGTATAGCAAATTTCTATACGATTCTTTCATGCGTGTACGCTTGTTTGTTATACATGCAAGTCATAACGGATTGTGTGAGTTACTCCTGTTTCTGTACGTGTTCAATTTTTTTGATCATTTGAAAGTTCAAAATTTAGTTGAAATAGAAGAATGTAAGTGGAATTTATGGTTGTGTCATCGAAAGGGATTGGAGATACGTTGGTCTATTCAACAAAAAAAAACTGAAAATTATGATTTCACTAATTTTTTCAATACGAAGCATAAATAGCGCATGTTTGCCCGGTGTCTTGGCGCAGTGGGTAAGTTCGTTGCCTCACATGCGAAAGGTTCAGAGTTCAAATCCCGGCCGCGTAGAATGGTGCGATCTAACCATTTAAAATCTTGATCATCATCGCAGTATACCCTAACCGGGTCGAAGCCGTCGAAGCCGTCGAAGCGATGTAAAATAACGATAAAAACAAAATAGCACATGTTTTGGACATACGTCTTTTCATTTCCGGAAATGACCGTTTTTTATAGTTACGTTACTCTGTTACTAAGCTGCCCATATGTTAATTCATAATTAAATAATTTTGGAACGGTTTCTAGGAGATACGTGTGTGTTATACATGCGAGTCGTAACAACTTATTTCCCGAGTCCGTACATTTTCAATTTTTTTGATGATTTGAAAGGTCAAAATTAATTTGGAATAATAGTACATTAGAGTACAAGGGCACAAATTTTGTTTTCAACGAATGTGTAGTTTACAGGCCGAGCCGAAGGCGAGGTCTGTACACACATTCGTTGAAAACGAAATTTATTACCGAGTGCTCTATAATATTTTATGTCAAGTCATGCAGAAGTCGAGTTTTGAGCAGGCTGCGCGAAGCGCAGCATGCGATAAACTCGACTTATTGCACGCCGCGACATAAAAAAACGTAAGTGCGTCTGATAAAAAATGATTGAAATACGTTGCTCTGTTCCCAAAAAAATTGAAAATGATGATATTCGATGATATTTCCAATACCGAGCATAAATAGCGCATTTTGTGGAGATACGTCATTTACCTCTGGAAATGGCCATTTTGTGGTTATGTGACTGTTACTAATCTGTCGATATCTATATGTGACACATTTTTTCTTAAAGCGATCATTAATGAATTAAACAAGTTGAATCATTTTTTTGGTCAAATATAGGTAATGTTGAGCTCTTTCTATCGACATTAATTGAAAGCCAATGCATATATTAATTTTTCAATTTTTGATTTTTTTTTCCAAAATCGGTTGTCCGATGGTAATTAAGAACAATGTATTAAATGCATTCAAGGATGGTTTGAAGTAGTTTTCGTCACTAGGGTGAAGAAAATTTCACGAACAGAGTAAGAAAAAGAAATTATGTCGATGTCCTCTTGTGCAAATTCAATGATAAAGGCGCTAGTAATATTCGTTTCTTCGATTTATAGAATAATTGTCTGAAATTTCGTAATTTTTCAAAATCGATTTTCTGTCGATATCTCAGAATGTAATACTTTAAATTCATTCTATCATTGATTGAAATATTCGATCCGATAACACTTTGTCAGAGTTCGCAGATGATCACGATAGCTATATCGATTGGTTCGATTTATACAATAGCTGTTGCTATTTTTTTTAACATCTGTTTTTCAACGATTTCTTCAAACATTATGTTTCAAATTCATTCAATTATGCATGAGTTTTTCATGCATGAGGTTTTTCAATACCTTTTCTATTGTAGTTGCTATAAATGAGTTGAAAATTTGACACTACTAATTAAAGAAGAAATATTATTCAATTTCATGTAATATAATAGTATGAAATGATATACTATAAAACAATTATGTACAAAGTGTTTAGTCGGAAGCATATTGATAATTTGCTAGTAACAATAGCTATACTCTATGAAGACAAAAGCATTTATCCCCTTGTTTCTCTGAATCTAGTAGTGTCAAAGATAGGTATAATAAAGTCAGCTGTAAGTGAAATCCTCTGGTTTTCGATTGAGACTTCAAGATGAAAAAATGTCAGACAATTTTTGTTATTAAAAAATCCATCGATAATAAAATAGTTCGTTTACCATTTCATTTAAACGGTCTGTTTGAAATTTTTAGAATTTTAACATCTCTAGCAATTCACCGAAAACTTCACGCTCCGTGTGTGTAAATCGCCGTTTAACACACGTTAATACGTGCGATAAAATTTGTTACGTAACTCGTAATAGTATATTTCGATACAAGTGCGACGGGGTGGCAACAAGTGTGAAGTTGGCAGCCCGAGGCGAAGCCGAGGGCTGCCAATCACACGAGTTAAAACACCCCGTCGCACGTGTATCCGAACTATATTTTTTGTTAGTGACGTTACGTTCAGCGAGTGCCGAACTATGCCATTTTTCGTTTACTAGTAAACGAAAAGGCACTTTTCGACACGGGCTGAACGTAGCAGCAGTGACAAAAATGACGTTTTTAATGAGTTTAAGGTTTACAGTCCGAATTGAGGGTTGTCATGACACTTGTTGAAAATATAATTTACAAACTCGTTGCATTAAATTCAATTTCATAAATTTTTCAATTCTTTCAGATTGATATACTGTGCAATGACGAACTCCTAGGTAAAGATCACACATTGAAATTCGTTTATGTGACACGATGGAGGTTCCGGGACCCACCTCTAAGGCTACAATATCGACCACGCATAGATATCTAAGAATAAAAACAACCTCCCATACCAATTTTTAATTTCCAACCCACTTCACAAACTTGGTCGTTGAAGTGATTCTTTTTATTATTTTTATCTAATATCTATGAGTACTTATACTGTGTTGATGATAATTATCGATTTCTTGATGCTAGGAAGATTGTCAAAACGCAGGAATTTTTTTTCTGTCATCGTGTGTTATTATTTGATTGACTGGGCTATTAATGTTTAATGTGACAACGATAATTTTTTTGTAAACAGAAAAAAACCCATTGTCTTAGAGTATTCGCAGTTCGAGAGAAAAAATGTGTGAAGCTTGTATAAAATATTTTTTAAGAAACAAAGTAATTTCATCGTCGATGTCATCATAAATTATTCTATGAAATAAATATGTTTTGTACAGTAAAGCAATTGCCGATAAAACCTACATTTACTCCTGCAGTTTCAGTTTATTCACGTATGAAATCTTTTTCTAAACTTGTCCCAAAATTGCAATAGGATGATTCTGGGACAAGTTGGAATATTTACTGCAGAAAACTTCATCTGTGGAGCTATTCTTATGAATGGCCACCGACAAAACGATTCATGAAAATCCTGGTTCTTTATAACAAGTTTGTACAAGAATTTAGGTGCTTTGAGAGAAAAAACGACCTAATATGGCCAAAATCATTTCTGGAGCTAAAAAAATACTGAAAATGGCATTTATGTCATTTCGACCGTAAGGCAGGGATTCACGGACGCGCAGCATCATAAAATATAATGTTCGTCATATAACCGAAAAAAAAAAATTCTAGCTCATATGAGAAATCGGTGCTTTTCAATTTAGCATCGGATGCCTCCATATCAATTTCTATGATTTGTATAGACTTGAAAATTGCCGAGAAAAATGAAATTTACGTAAATGATCTTTGCCAAAGAGTAATACTTTTATCTATCCTTTATTGTAACAGAAATTAATCTTAAAAAGTGTTTCGATTGATGAATTAATTGTTCGGACTAGTTTTTAAGAGAGTTAGTTGTAGTTTTTCATTTTAATAAAAATTTAATAAAGATTGCTACTCGACATCTCATAAATAGAAACTAATGTAATAAGAAAATCTATCACAAATTCGATTGGTTTTTTTGCATAGATTTCTGTCTGTGGGCTCTCAATAGGCTTTTTTGGTAGAAAACAGTCATTATATAATGATTTTTCTATATAACTTATTCTATTGGGATTGTTTCTACAAGAATTCTTAGGCATGAATTCTTCAAGTTTTTGTTGCTTGGATTTTACGATAAAGTATGAAAAAGCAACAGTGGAAAAAACAATTTCCTTTTTAAACAAATATTTAGTAAAGAAAAAGCACAACAAAGTTGCAGCATCGTCAATAGGTCGGTACACAAAAATACGTAAGATTTGATTGAGTTCTAATAGAAATGCAATACAATTTCCTACAGTAAGAGCTCTTAATTTTTTCGTCACTAGGCCCGATAAACCGCGATTTTAACCTCGCTTCGCTCCGTTAAAGCGCGGTTTTCGGCCTAATGACAAAAAATATTATTCGACATACGGCCGTGGGAACTTTTCTACCTCATATGATTACAGAATTCGCCTTCGGCTCGTCCTGTAACCTCATATTCGCCAGAAAAGTTCCTAACGGCCTAGTGGCGAAATGTACTATTTCGACCTTGTGACGAAATAGCTATCGATATATTTCGTCATAATGCTACACGTTCGTAAATCGCTCCCTTACGGCCGGAATGACGAAATTAGTACATTACATGCCCGAGCCTTGGAAAACAGATCACCGTCCCCCACGTGCAAGTTTGCCTTCCGAGCCGAAGGCGAATTTTCGTGTCGACGGATCTGAAAATTAATATACACATCTCGCCATGGAAAACATATCACCGTCCCCCACGTGCTTGCCATCCTCGCCTCCGGCTCGGAAGGCAATCTTGCGCGTGAAGGACGGTGATCTGTTTTCTAAGGCTCGGGCATGTAATGTACTATTTCTGACTCGTCTGATTGCATTCCTTGGCTTCGCCTCGGTCTGCAACCCTTCACTCGTCAGAATAGTATATTTCGATACGAGTGAGACGGAATTTTCATGAGTATGAAATTGGCGGCCCGAGGCGAAGCCGGGGCACAGACGAACGGTTCTCTCGAGCCGTTTGCAAGTAAACGAGAACACCTTTCGTTTACTTTTCGTTTACGAGTACGCAAAAAGGCACTTTTCGGCACAAGGTGAACGTAACAACAGTGTCAAAATAGTATATTTCGTAACGAGTGCAAAAAACATTTTTTCACGAGTTACGAACAATATTTTTCATCACAATGTGGCGGAAATTGGATTTTTAGGCACGCGGAGCGTGCCGAAAAGTTCACTTTTCGTCACAGCGTATAAATAAAATTAAATAAAATTAAATTTAATAAATTTAGGGTAAATTAAATTTTCCTCACGCTGTGCAAAAAAGTAACCCCAGCAAACAGTATGTTGACAATTTGTCGACAAATTGTCGGTGTCCTGTTAAATTTTAGGTGGCACTGGCAAAAATCGTTTTCTGGGACGTTTCATCCATCCATCCATCGTATTTTTTCCACACATTATGATGAAAACTATCATTCGATACTCATAGGAAAAGTGTTTTTTGGATCGCGGGATCATTATCATTCCCCTTCTGCTCGTGCTATAAACCTCCCACGACCCAAAACACGTCGAAGGCAAATGATATAATCACGAGCCAAAAAACACATTTCCGCACTCGTATCGAAATATACTATTTAATTGGTGTCAATGAATAGAGTTTATTAAAATCTATATTCATGAAAAAATTGATGAAATTCGATTGATCTCGTATAACAAAATTTCAAGAAAAAAGATTAAGAAAAAAGACCACATACATACATACATACAGACCCCGTCTAAAAATATGACCCTGAAGTTTGCAGACAAAAATCTTCAACAGAGCATATCTGATGAACAAATTGAGCAATGAGAAAATTTCAAATTTCAATTTGTCGGGTGTGACGAAATCTAATCGTGATGGTGGCTGAATATGTAAATAAATAAATTAGGGGTTGATTTCATAAAAATTCAACTATGGAAAACCATTGACACAGCACATCTGACTCCGGAATTATTTTATTGGAAAAAAAACATAGTCACGATTTTCATTCTACGAAATTTCGACGTGATTTTTGTCCTTTTTTTTCTGGTCCTATCGGTTAATGTTAAATCCGCTGTAGAACACTAAATCTTTGGCAAGCTTCATTATTCATCCAAATGATCCGATCGAAAAAAGAAAAATCATCACGTTCGAAGAAATTATAAATCTTCTCATGATGTTTCTTGTTTTTTGTAATAAATGTTTCATTGATGATATATGCAATGTTTTCCACGAGGGAAAACATCAACAGAGGATATCTACGAGGAAGATACGTAGATTGGGACAAAAAACCAATGAAACGTTGGATTACAATAAAAACTCAACGTGAAATTTCTTTTTTCGATTTCTCTTCGATATTTCTATCGAAAATTATGGAATTACGAAAATAAATACGATCAACATCGGATATCTTTTACAAAAATGATTATATTCTTAAAAAATCGACATTTATACATGTTATTCTTGAAAACTCTCCCATGAGTTTCTTCTTTGTAGGGCTGCGCACGAGACGAGACTTTCGACAGTCTCGTCTCGGTCTGGAAAAATATCAAAATTTCCAGTATCGTCTCGGTCTCGGTTAAGAGAATATCGTTTCGGTCTCGTGAGGATAAAAGTTAGAAAATAGGAAAAATAATTTTTCTTCAAAAAGTCACAAGGAGGTGGTCAAACTTCATCAAAGGTCACAGGAGGATGGTCAAATTTCACGGGGGTCACGAGAGTAACAAGGGGCTGGTCAAATTTCACGAGGGTTAAACGTCACGGGAGTCTTTAGAGGATGGTTAAATTTTCCGAGGGTCAAACATCACGAGGGTCTCAACGGGATGGTCAAACATCACGAGGGTCACGTAGGTCACAAGGGAATGGCCAAACTTCACGAGGGACATGTGGGTCACAAGGGAATGGTTAAATTTCACGAGGGTCAAAAATCATAAGGGTCACAAAGGGATGGTCAAACTTCACGGCCGTCGCGAGAGTCACAAGGGTGTCACATTCAACACTCGTGAAATTTAATCATTGCGTTATAAATCTTACGAGAAATTTAGTCTCAGAGAAATGTGAAGACAAAAAGAATGATAAAAATAATGTGCGAATGTTTGAGAAAGTCCGAGCATTTTCTCAAATTTTCTAGAAAATCCGAAAATTTCCCTTAGGATATTCGACCCTCGTAAAATTTGACTATCCCCTCGTTATCCTCGTGATGTTTGACTCTCTTGGAGTGCAATCATCCTCTTGTGACTCTCGTGATGTTTGATCCTTGTAAAATTTAACTATCCCCTAGTGACCCTCGATAAATTTGAATACTCTCTTGTGACCCTCATAACCCTCGTGATCCTTGTGAAATTTGACCATCCCCTGTGACCCTCGTAAAATTTGACTATCTGCTCGTGACTCTTGTGATGGCTGAGCCTTGCAAAATTTGATCATTCTCTTGTGACCCTTGTAATCGTCCCGATTTTTTACCCTTGTAAAATTTGACCCTCCCCTCATAATCTTCGTGATGCTTGATCCTTGTGAAATTTAACCATCACCTTGTGATCCTCGTAATCCTCGTGATTTTTGTGACCCTTGTACAATTTGCCCATCCTCTTGTGACTAGAGTTTCTAGAGTTTCTAGCTCTTTCTTCTCTGCGACATATTTCTTTGCCATTTCCTCGCAAAATACACTTTGTTAAACGATTCGATATAAGAAATTCAGTGTCACGACTATAGCATCCATTGTAGATCCCTGAGAATAATAATTAGAAGCAAAGCAACGAATATCACGTAACAATTGGGAGAGAATGTGAAGTGTGATTTTTTTTCCTTTCAACATCATTGTTCGTATAGCAGATATCCGATGTTAAACGTATTTATTTTCGTAATTCTACTATTTTTCATGGAAAGAAAGAAGAGAAATTGAAAAAAAAAACATTTCACGTTGAGGTTTTATTGCAATCCAACGTTTCATTTATTTTTTGTCCTGATCTACTTATCTTCCTCGTAGTATCCTCTGCTGATGTTTCCCCTCGTGAAAAACATTTCATATATCATTAATGAAACATTTATTACAAAAAACAAGAAACATCACGACCAGATTTATAATTTTTTCAAACGTGATGCTTTTTCATTTTTCGATCGGATCATTTGGATGAATAATGAAGCTTGCCAAAGATTTAGTGTTTCACAGCGGATTTAACGTTGACCGATAAGACTAGAAAAAAAAATACAAAAATTACATCAAAATATCGTAGAATGAAAATCGTGACCATGTTTTTTTTCCAATAAAATAATTCCGAAGTGAGATATGCCGTGTAAATAGTTTTCCATAGTTAAATTTCGAACAAATCAACCCGTAATTTATTTATTCATATATGTAGCCACCATCACGATTCGATTTCGTCAGGCCCGACAAATTGAAACTTGAAATTTTCTAATTGTTCAATTTCCTCACCAGATATGCTCTGTTGAAGATTTTTGTCTGCAAACTTCAGGGTCATCTAAAAATCGCATATTCAGACTTTTTAGATCATATTTAGTTATCCTAACACAAAAAATTGGAAACTTAAATTGCAGCGATTACAAAGCTTCCCATACGGAAACAAAAAGAAATAAAACCATTTCTATCAACTTTTGCCTATTTTCTACAGAATAAAAATTTCCCAATATTTAGATTTACTTTGGGAATACTGCTGGATAATTTCTATATCACTCAATGATAAATCTTTACCATTTACCTTACGACTTTGAATATATAATTTTTCGTTCGGATAAAATGTAGAAGAAATTTTTGATTCAATATCCTCTGAGAATTTTTGAATAGATATGGAAAGAAAATGGAAAAGTTCATTCAGGAGATCCGAGTATACCCCTCAATTAGTTTTGGCGAATAAAAAAACAGAGTAGCTAACTCTCAAATCCATGATTCCCGCGTATTCATAAAAGCAGTTTTCAACCCACGATATTCCGGTCGTATCAGAGATTATAGGGGAGATGAACAGGGCCAATGTAAAGTGTTCAACAACACAAATCGTAGCGGTGGCGCATGGACTACGATGGAGCGTACGGAACTGTTGGTATGATAGGGCCCGAGCATAAATTTGTCGATAACTGGAAAGGGGTTCTCAATACGGTAGCTCCTCGCATTTTGTAATAATTGTCAGGAATGTAAAATCGAACATATTATAATCAATAGTATAATGAATGCACAATCTAATGATTTAAAAGTCTTTTCCTTTTTCTCGACATATTTATCATTGACACGTAGGTCAAAAAATTCATAGAAAATCCCAGCGCTGTCGCTGGAAAACTCTATAGTTTTCCAGTGATTCTATTGAATAATTGTGCAGATTTTGTTTTTTTTTTTTACTATAGTAATGTTCGATTATATATATTTATTCCCTCCCTGAGTGAGAAAGGAATATGTATCGCGCTCGCTCCCACTCATTGTCGTCTCCGTCGCGCTGTCACGTGCCCGTCCTCCACCAAAATTAACGAGTGCGAGTGAGAAAGAAAATGGAGAAGAAGGAGAGAGAAAACATTCCAACTCGTTTGAAATGGTTGGAACGTTTTCGTTGTTCTCCAGCGATCTACACATAATGGGATTAATTCAATAATAGATTAATGAATAAGATTTTTCGCAGATTATTGCGAGATTTAGATGAATGGTATGCCTCCTTCAGTGACCATCAAAAATTGTCTCCAATCGACAATATCTTCCGATGAAATGAAACGATGTGAATGAATCAAGTATCAATTTGAATCTTTAAAAAATTAATCCAGAGTGAAAAAAAATCCCGGCATTCCACTCTGAGATTTCTCTCAGAGAAATTGTCTGTGTTTACCGAGAAAAAAAAACGTTCCTAGGAATCGATGTGTCTTTTTTAGGCAGCTGCATTTCTGAAATGCAATGAGCAAGCAATGTTAAAATTGAGTCATTTTGTAAAAAATTTTTAGTGACATGATCCTGAAAATCAAAGGAAAGTTTTGAATTCAGGAATGATGTCTGTAGGTTTCAGTAATATTTTCGCGGAAATTCCGGGAACATTTATTGGGAATTTTTATCGCGTTGCCGTAATACGGAAATTTCAAGGAATTTTGTCATAGCAAATTAATTTTTTTTATAAATTTCAGTCCAATTATATGTGTACGTCCACGTGAAAAGGGCCCATTTTATCGCATCTAATTTCCGAGATATTCACGTTTTTATCTCCACTCCATTTATCCTATTATTAAATTGATTTTTTGATCTTCTATACGGACGTCACACGGAGAAAAATAAATCGGTAAAAGTCTTGCGATCGCAAGGAGTTTCCCGACGATCCCCATTTTTCATGCACGAAAAACAATGAAGCTTTTTGGAATCTTCGGGAAATTCTATCCTATCCTACTCAAGTAGGAACGGAGGAATGCATTTTCAAAAGCGCGGAGTAACCCCGAACGGTTCGCCGGCATCGAGTGAGCGCGGGGGGCTCCACCGATTAGAAAATTCATTTCTCCCCCCCCCCCCTGCCCGCCTAATTGCGAAGAGGGAATGAACGCAACATCTATCGATCGAGAATAATATTCTCAATAAATGACAGTGGTTTCATTCCCTTAGTCTCTATTAGGAGAGGAGGAATGAATTTTCAAAACGCGCAGTAACTCCGAACAAGTTCATCCCATTCAAAAATTAGTTTCTCCCCTCCCTAATTGAGATGAAGGAATTAAATCAAAGCGTACAGATTGAGAATTGCATTTTTAATAAATGACATCGGTTTCATCTCTTAATCTCAGTTAGAAACGGAGGAATGAGTTTTCAAAAGCGCGGAGAAACCACGAACGGCTTTCCGACGTCGAGTGAGCACGGAGGGGCTCTCCCGATTGGAAAATTCATTTCTCCCACCCTAATTAAGATGAAGGAATGAAACCGATGTCGATCGATAGAGAATTAAATACGCAATAAATGACAGCGGTTTCATTACTTAATCTCAAGTAGGAGCGGAGGAATGAATTTTCAAATGCGCGGAGAAACCCCGAACGGCTCTCCGGCGTCGAGTGAGTCCGGAGTAGTCCAATGAACGAAGGTCTAACATACGAATGTTTGCTAATCAGGCTCCATTTTTGAAACAATTTGTGATTTGGGCGTATGAAACTAATAGCGGATATTTAAGGTTCCCCCAGTTTGGGTGGGGGTTGAAAAAGCCAAAAAACTACCCCTGAAAAGAGTTTTTTTCGAAATGACTCGTGAATAACGCGCTATACGTCCAAAAACATGATATACAAAGTTGTAGAGCTCAAAATTCTACACTAAAAATGTTTAGGGCACTTTACTCCCATTCCCAACCGTTCATCCCCCAGAGCCGCGTGAAGATCAGATGGGAAAAAAAAATGTTTTCCATTTAAAAAATTGAAGTTAATGAATTTTTTTTAGTAATTCGGAATATCAGTGTTTTTTCTTTAATAGCTTGTTTATTTATTCAGAGCGAATTTAATATATGTTGCTATTTATATCTTGACATTGAAACGATGAATTTCTTTTTTTTTCTTCCATATTTTTTATTAGAACATTTACCACAAATTTTATCTTGATTGTACCCGCGAATCTCCTATGGATTCAAAGTTAAACGCAATTTTCTAGCTCCAACCCCTAAATCCGGCGCCGGGAATGAGAACCTTTTGTGCGAGAGAGAAGTCTCCGTCTCGCTCCCACTCACAACAGCATTGTTGCGA
>NW_021680550.1:70437-70552 GCF_001412515.2 Diachasma alloeum
AATTTTTAATTACCGGGAGTCACTGTGCGCCGCAAAACAATCATTTTACTCACTGGCCCATGATTTTTATGGCAGTTAAAATTTTTTCGGTACAGCGATTAAGTGGTGAAAGAGA
>NW_021680550.1:70640-71008 GCF_001412515.2 Diachasma alloeum
AAAAAATTCATTAACTTCAATTTTTTAAATGGAAAACATTTTTTTTTCCCATCTGATCTTCACGCGGCTCTGGGGGATGTACGGTTGGGAATAGGAGTAAAGTGCCTCAAACATTTTTAGTGCAGAATTTTGAGCTCTACAACTTTGTATTACACGTTTTTGGACGTACAGCGCGTTATTCACGAGTTATTTTGAAAAAACGGTTTTCAGGGGTAGTTTTTTGGCTTTNTTTTTGGCAGTTTATATTTTTTTGTTACAGAGATTAAAGGATGAAAGAGAGTCAACTGATGGGGAATTTAATTCTCCGTCGAAATGCCCGCTTTTCATCCCTTAATCTCAATTAGGAGGGGAGAGGTGAATTTTTAATT
>NW_021680550.1:71230-71402 GCF_001412515.2 Diachasma alloeum
CAAAACAATCATTATTCTCACTGGCCCATGATTTTCATGGCAGTTTATATTTTTTTGTTACAAAGATTAAGGGGTGAAAGAGGGTTAATTGATCGGGAATTGAATTCTCTGTCGAACTGCCATTTTTTCATCCCTTAATCTCAATTAGGAGGGGAGAGGTGAATTTTTAATT
>NW_021680550.1:71535-71756 GCF_001412515.2 Diachasma alloeum
AAAATGGGCCGTTTTCACGTGGACGTACACATATAATTGGACTGAAATTTATAGAAATTTTTAATTTGCAGTGACGAAATTCCTTGAAATTTCCATATTACAACAACGCGATAAAAATTCCCAATAAGTGTTCCCCGAATTTCCGTGAAAATATTACTGAAACCTACAGACATCATTCCTGAATTCAAGACTTTCCTTGGATTTTCAGGATCATGTCACTG
>NW_021680550.1:72040-72225 GCF_001412515.2 Diachasma alloeum
TTCCCAACCGTTCATCCCCCAGAGCCGCGTGAAGATCAGGTGGGAAAAAAAATGTTTTCCATTTAAAAATTGAAGTTGATGAATTTTTTTTTTGTAATTCGGAATATCAGTGTTTTTTTTCAATAGCTTGTTTATTCATTCAGAGCGAATTTAATATATGTTGCTATTTATATCTTGACATTGAA
>NW_021680550.1:73378-73750 GCF_001412515.2 Diachasma alloeum
TCGGAATATCAGTGTTTTTTTTCAATAGCTTGTTTATTCATTCAGAGCGAATTTAATATATGTTGCTATTTATATCTTGACATTGAATCCATGAATTTCTTTTTCTTTTCTTCCATATTTTTTATTAGAACATTTACCATAAATTTTGTCTTGATCGTACCCGCGAATCTCCTATGGATTCAAAGTGAAACGCATTTTTCTAGCTCGAACCCCTAAATCCGGCGCCGGGAATGAGAACCTTTTGTGCGACAGAGAAGTCTCCGTCTCGCTCCCACTTTCTACAGCTATTCACCCGACCGTTTGCGCATGCGCACACGGGCCTGTGGAACATCACGGACTGAATGCGAGAATAGTATATTACGCACGAGTTTC
>NW_021680550.1:73935-75331 GCF_001412515.2 Diachasma alloeum
CTCTCTCTCTCTCTCTCTCACTTTCGGATGAAAAAAAGGCTGTTTGACGGATAACCAAATTACCCATCAATTAATCCTCTTTCATCTTTTAATCTCTGTAAAAAATGGAAGGAACTGTCATGAAAATCACAGCGCAGTAAGAAAANAGAACCAAATTCGATAGTGAGCCATCAATTTTTTATTCTCAACTCGCATTTGTAAAATCATCATTTTCTCTTACTTTTCTTATCAATCAAAGTATGTTGTTCTATTCTGATTCAATTATTTCCTTTGATTTGTTTCCATTGGCAAGAAATATGAATTCCACTCAAACCAGATCTCCACATTGTCACTGGGAAAGAATGGTCCGATGAAATCCATGCTATCGTCTAATTTTTTAAATAATGTCAGTATATTACCTCACCCTCGCTCAATGCAATGATCCACACTGTACAGGATGTTCAGAAGAAAATATTTAACATTTAAATAAAATGGATTTATTAAAAAAAAAAAATATCTCCTAAACCACTGTGCCGATGGCACTGATTTAAAGTACGGACCTTTGGTATTATAACAGAGATATACATGTCAAATTTCAAATTCATATCGTTTTTTTGTCACAAGTTATCAACCGCACAAGAATGAGAAAATAAAAAAAAAGAAAAACGAGGATATCTCCAAAAGGTTGTATGGACGGGTATATATATTTTCAATGATCTAGATAGTAGCGATCGAGACGGATATTTTGAAAAAAGAAAATTTTTAATTGGTCAAGTAGTTGACGAGATATTTGACAGAATAGATTTTCACAAAAAATTGAATATCTCGCGAACCGCTCGACTGATTGACCTCATCGAAAATACGAACCGTCTATGTTACAAAAGCTAGCAGCATACCGAATTTCAAGTCGCTACCTCGTTTTTTCATTGACTTATCGCGCGTACAGTGTTTTTTTTTATGAAAAAACGGATAAACGGCAATATCTCCAACCTTTGCACAAATCGGTATATATGATATGAGTGATCTAGATAGAGGCCATCGAGACGAGTAGTTCGAAAAAAAAATTGAAATCGATGCAGTTGTTGGCGAGATATTGCGGAAAAACGAAATTTAAACATGTGATTATATCTCAGGAACTACTTCACCGATCGAGTTGAAACGAAGCACCAAAGTGAGGCTCATTCATAGCTATCATGAGCCGAAATTTCAAATTTTGACCTGCAAATTTCACCGTATTTACGTTGAATTTTCTAAAATTGAATCACCAAAAACCCGAATCTGCACACACATACATACAGACACCCCCCTAAAAACATCATTTCTTTACGTTTCATGACGTTGTGGACCATTTGCAACCAAAATTAGAGAATCGAAAAATCGACCAAAAACAATGCTTCCCTTCGGAAGCAAAAAGGGG
>NW_021680550.1:75341-75475 GCF_001412515.2 Diachasma alloeum
CTTTCCCCTCCTAATTAAGATTAAGGGATGAAAAAACGGCAGTTCGACGGAAAATTCAATTTCCCATCAATTAATTCTCTTTCATCCCTTAATCTTTGTAACAAAAAAATATAAACTGCCATGAAACTCAGGGG
>NW_021680550.1:75778-76845 GCF_001412515.2 Diachasma alloeum
GCGGCGCACAGTGACTCCCGGTAATTAAACATTCACCTCTCCCTTCCTAATTGAGATTAAGAGATGAAATAAAACCAGTTCGACTGAGAATTAAATTACTCATCAACTGCCCTGTTTGCATCCCTCAATCTCAATTAGGAGGGGAGAGGTGAATTTTTAATTCGCGGGCGAATGGTGAAAAGTCAGTGTGCGCCGTGAAAAAAATTATTTTTCTCACTGACCCCTGACTTTCATGGCAGTTTTTATTTTTTTGTTACAGAGATTAAGGGATGAAAGGAGGTTAATTGATGGGAAATTTAATTCTCCGTCGAATTGCCCTTTTTTCATCCCTTAATCTCAATTAGGAGGGGAGAGGTGAATTTTTAATTCGGGGGCGAATGGTGAAAAGTCAGTGTGCGCTGTAAAAGAATTATTTTTCTCACTGGCCCCTGACTTTCTTGGCAGTTTATATTTTTTTGTTACAAAGATTAAGGCATGAAAGACGGTTAATTGATGGAGAATTTAATTCTCCGTCGAACTGTCCTTTTTTCATCACTTAATCAGAATTAGGAGGGGAGAGGTGAATTTTTAATTACCGGGAGTCACTGCGCGCTGCAAAACAATCGATTTTCTCACTGGCCCATGATTTTCATGGCAGTTTATATTTTTTTGTTACAAAGATTAAGGGGTGAAAGAGGTTTAGTTGATGGGGAATTTAATTCTCTGTCGAACTGCCCTTTTTTCATCCCTTAATCTCAATTAGGAGGGGAGAGGTGAATTTTTAATTCGGGGGCGAATGGTGAAAAGTCAGTGTGCGCTGTAAAAGAATTATTTTTCTCACTGGCCCCTGACTTTCTTGGCAGTTTATATTTTTTTGTTACAAAGATTAAGGCATGAAAGACGGTTAATTGATGGAGAATTTAATTCTCCGTCGAACTGTCCTTTTTTCATCACTTAATCAGAATTAGGAGGGGAGAGGTGAATTTTTAATTACCGGGAGTCACTGCGCGCTGCAAAACAATCGATTTTCTCACTGGCCCATGATTTTCATGGCAGTTTATATTTTTTTGTTACAAAGATTAAGGGGT
>NW_021680550.1:79305-79587 GCF_001412515.2 Diachasma alloeum
AAACCATTCATCTAAATCTCGCAATAATCTGCGAAAAATCTTATTCATTAATCTATTATTGAATTAATCCCATTATGTGTAGATCGCTGGAGAACAACGAAAACGTTCCAACCGTTTCAACCGAGTTGGAATGTTTTCTCTCTCCTTCTCTATTTTCTTTCTCACTCGCACTCGTTAATTTTGGTGGAGGACGGGCACGTGACAGCGCGACGGAGACGACAATGAGTGGGAGCGAGCGCGATACATATTCCTTTCTCACTCAGGGAGGGAATAAATATATAT
>NW_021680550.1:79735-83253 GCF_001412515.2 Diachasma alloeum
ATTATACTATTGATTATAATATGTTCGATTTTACATTCCTGACAATTATTACAAAATGCGAGGAGCTACCGTATTGAGAACCCCTTTCCGGTTATCGACAAATTTATGCTCGGGCCCTATCATACCAACAGTTCCGTACGCTCCATCGTAGTCCATGCGCCATCTCTACGATTTTTCTAGTTGAACACTTTACATTGGCCCTGTTCATCTCCCCTATAATCTCTGGTCGTATCCAAGAATGCGGCGAATCCATGCACGTCGTACGTAAGATGTAACAAATTACGGCTGCCTGTATAGGTGTGTGTGTGCGTGTGTAAACTGTAAACGTTCCTCAGCAGTTTTCCACTTCTCGCCCGTGTCAGTGGTCGTGATGTTTCTAAAACAATGAAAAAATAACAAAGAATGAAAGAAACGGGGAATCCGGTGATATGAGTTATGCAGTGACAACCCACACGTACCGTAATACGATAGAGTTTAACCTCAATTTGACACTTTGCATTATCGGAGCGAACAATTGAACTGTTGATAAGAAATATAAAGAAACAAGTTGAAGCTTATTATTAGTGATTGGATAGATGAGTCTACAGGACAGCCTCTTTGCTGAGGAGATTGAGAACGACGTGACGCTTTTTTCAGAACAGAAAGGAGCCAGGCGGTGAGTGAATGACTGTTCATTAATTCATTGAATAAATTAAGCAAAGAAATTTATGATTTTTCTATTTAGAACTTTTGTTTGTTTACTTCATTATCTATTCTTAGCAGTAAATTGCGTTAATTTTGTGTTGTGAAGGTTAGATCCATCTATTCTTAGATCACTGGCCATTGCGTTTTTGTACGGCATCATCTTGCGATTAACCCTCTTTTAATAACAAGAAACGAGGATAAATATTCCTACGTGATTAATTAACTCTGATGATTCTTTGGGCTCTTGAGAGGGGAAATTTACTAGATTGAAGATAATTCCTTGTAATGTGAAATATTGAAGCTGTGACAGAACAGCCGAAGTTACTCGTGGTGATTTCCATGTTGACAGGCTTTGCATATTTTGTTTTTTTTATTTTATTCTCTCTCACCTCCCACGTGGATACTACGTACTATCCAATAGAATTGCGCAATGCATCTGATTCAAGGATAAAACGTAACTGTGATTACTAGAGTAGTGAAGAATTCTCGTTTCCGTTATTCAGGAATATGACTTTTTTTATTTTATGATGAGATACTATGATGAAATTGAATTGATGACTTCAATTTTGTAGTTACGAGAGTAGAGAAGCTTATGGATTTTTTTTCCCTGTGTAGAGTCTGATAATTGATTAGCATTGAATTTTAATTAAGATAATTTTCCTTGATCTAGACCCAGTTCTTTATGTTTTTCAATTGATTCATCTATTGATTGCAACTAAATAACATTCAATGCTCAAGTAAAATTGTTTGAATTCACAGATTTTAAGCGATGAGTGAATTTTGCAAAATCTGCTTTGTAGGGAATGTGCTCATTAGGACAGGCGCTCCATATTCCCCCCGTAAAATCAATCATTTCCAGAATGATTGCATGAGCAACAGAATTGTTAAGTGAAACCTTGTTCGATTCATTTCAGAAATTGTTAAATTATATCAGTAATGTGCACTGAGAAAAAAAACTACTTGTGCCAAGTAGATTTACTAACTACAAGAAAATTTACACATGTCTTATGCAAATATTGATATACATTTATGGCAAGTAAATATACTTGGCAAAAGCAATTTTTTTCTCAGTGTGTGATGGCAGGGAAAATTATGGGAAGACCTCTTCTGTATAAAATTCGGTAGTCAACAATAAAACATTGCGTGACATTTTCACATGCAATCATTGGTGCTTTAGCGAATAATTCTAACAAATTGGAAGCAGGGAAGAGAGGCGTTGCAATGAAATCATGTTCTTTGAATAATTGATGACATTAAAGTTCAATCGTTACTGGTGATTTACTAGAAAATTAGTATTTTTAGAGATATCAAGATAAGTCTATTATAAGGTTAAAGATAAATAAACAGTTCATTTATCCCTCGTGACATGCAATATGTTCAGCTACTAAGAAAAAATTAATAAATACATTACTTCTATCAAATAAAAATACAAAGCTCTATTTGTCGCCAATTTCATAGGAAAAAAATTGAACCATGCGTAAATTTAATCAGAAATTTTCCTTTAAGGATATCCAAGTACTTCGTTCAAATTGGCAACCTTTTTTCAAGCAAGATTTCAGTTTTGTCGAAAATCTTGCCGTCCCCATACTTTTTCGGATTTTTCATTGTCGAATACATTTTTTCAGGAATTTCTTCAATGAATATTGTGAACAATATTTTATTCAATTTCACACTTGACTCTCGTTGGTCTAACCTCTGATGATCATACGGCAACACTGTACATGTGTTCCATATAACCTCGTAAATTCGGTCCGAGTAGTCACTTGAGCGGACTGTTGCCAGACGTCAGGACCACACGGATTCAAATCACCCAATATGGCCGTCGTACCAATCAAGAAGCTTTTAATTTGATTATTTGCAATTATCTATCCGGAAACTTATGTTTTTTAATATCGCAAAAAAAAAAACTAGAGAGTATAACGAACAAAGTCATATAAGGTTATGTGTACGAGAAAACGCTTTAACACTATGAACTATTGGATTGAAAGTGGTAGTATACAGCTGTTATGGACGCAATGTGTTAAATTTCATTCTTTCAAAAATCGTTTTCTCGAAAATATGTTCGGAAACTAAAGTTTATACTGCGCCTAAAAAATACTCTTGGTCTAGTCTATAAACTCTGGAGGGAATTTGCCTCCAGAACTACTTGGATATCCTTAAGGGAGAATCGTGGTGAAACTTAAAAGTCTTTGGTCGGTGGAGGGAATCATCAATGCATGATATGATATGAAAAAAGTCATAGAAATGTTGAATCTAACTCAAAATGCTCTCTACTCCAAAATGAAATGTCTTTGAAAGTGCCCTCGCCGTTTCGACGTAAAATGCTCCCTGCACCTAAATTTTCATCCGATTCAAACATTTTTTTTAATGATCGTTGGGCTCCGAAGAATAAAATTAGGCATCTCATTTTCGTTATTGGTACAGATCATACACTGTAAAAAAATTGGTGTTAATTTGACACCGATCAGTGTCTCAATGAGTCCACACCGGATTTTTTACTGTGTATAATAAAATTTTTTTTTTCAACTTCTTGTGATTACCTTTAACTGTCTCACTTCCTAGATAATGATATAATCAATAAAATCATTGTATTATCCCATTCGTTGCTGAAAAGATTGTAATATAATTTCTTGATTTATTCTAAAAGAAGTCTCAAAATATTGGAAAACCCCTTGAGCGTTCGATGAATAGAATGTATGCACACAACGCAGTGTCGTAGCATAATCCTTACATCACCGATTGCGTCCCAAATTCGTCATTGAGACCAGCACACACGTTCCCCACAAATACAGTATTTTGACGGTACATGGAACCAGAAATGGGGGGGGGGGGAC